>NC_043707.1:16581235-16610608 GCF_006229205.1 Suricata suricatta
CCCTGGGTGATTACATCATTCTTATCAGTAAGTAACAGGTTTAAGTCATTGCAAAAAGAATCCCCTAATAATAGTCTGGTTTTAAACATATGATAAGTCTGAAGAATTCTATGAGGAGATATACATTCCTTAACGCCCTTCATTAATTATTCAAGGGTGGGATGCTTATCCTTAAGCAAATCTTTTGGGAGAGATTTATATTCACTCCCTACAGCCTTAAGCAAATCTTTTGGGAGAGGATTATGTTCACTTCCTACAGTAGACAAAGAGCCAGAAAATAAAGTAAATCATAGGATGAGCAGAAGCCACATGTGCGGCCCAAGAGGCAAAATATTCTGTGAGGGTTATTATTGCCTACTGGGCCCCAACACCTAGTAGGCTCACACTCCCGGTGCCCACAGTGGTAACTGGCTTGATAAGACTTCTGTTGGTCTGCTTTCTGGCTTCACCTCCTTTCCTGTTCTCTGGTGTCTCCTAATAGCCCCTTCCCTTGCATTCAGCATTGCCCTTCTTACACTCAAATCTTTGTCTTGGTGACTGTTTCTGGGTGGAAATTGAACCTAGACAATGCCTAAACCCATCACTGATATTTTTTTAATGTTTATTTTTGAGAGAAAAAGAAGAGAGCCTGCGAGCACACACAAGTGTGGGAGGGGCAGAGAAAGAGAAGATTCAAAGTGGGCTCCGGACTGACAGCAGCAAGCCCTGTGCAGGGCTCAAACCCACAAACTGTGAGATCATTCCTGGGCCAAAGTCCGGAAACCCACACCCCTTCTGTCTTGTTGCTCCACTATCCCTGGAGTATTGTTCTTACCTCCGTAGTCCAGGGTGGCTCTGTAGGCAGCAGGGTGGAGGCGTGGCTGTAGGGGGGGTGTGGGCACATGTAGATGTTCCACACATCACACGTGCTCACATCTGATTGGTTTAAACACATTGGCCACACTCAGGTGCAAGGGAGGCTGTAAACTGTGGTCTTTCCCTTGGTGTGCATGCACGCAGCTGGAAGTCGAGGCGGTAGGGCTGTGGGGAAAGGGGGTAATAGGTTTTAGGGGGTAACCAGTAATCACATGTCCTCACCTTTTCTCAACCTGTTCTTCAAAGCCTTCTCCCTGGATCTTCTTCCTTTGCCTGCCCATTAAGCTTTTGTGTTTACCAGCCTTCTTTTATCACTCACAGTCTGTTTCTGGAGGAGCACCCCCATATCCACCTCCTCGGACTCCTCCAGGCTCAGGTCCAGCCTCCCAAGTCTCTTCTGCCATCTTGGCTTAGATGTCCCAGCGCCTACTGTAAATAAGCTCCAGTATCTGACTCGGTCATCAAAACCTGAACCGATGACCTCCCCCTCCTGCTTCTCATCCTATTTATCCTCTCATATTCCCTAACTTGGTGAGTGCCACTTCCCTCCCTTAGCCATTTGAGTCAGAAGCCGGAGAGTCACCGTAGACTAGACTTTACACACACACACACACACACGTGTGCGCACGTGCCTAATGCTCCCTCTCTGACCACATGGTAACTTCAAACCTTCATCATTCCTCCTGTATTAAAAAAGCTTGCAAACCTGTCTCCTTCCCTCCAACATCTGCCCCTTCCACATTGCCATCAGGGGTTGCATTTTGGAGGTGTTGAGCCATAATCACACTACACATATGAATTTCTTGGTCTCCATGGTGGTCATTTGATGTCAGCATTTAAATATTAAGAAAGTCATGTGAAAACTCATATTTCCATATTCAAGCCTGCATAGCAGCAATTTCTGGAGCTCACGAGTCACTGCATTATTAAGGTAGGACATAGGCTCTCCAGTTCCCCAAGAACCAACTCAGTGAGCTGCTTATCTATGTCCTCTGTCTGGCCCCCATAGGCATTTTAGGGGACCCATTCTTTTTTTTAGGTTTTTTTAAATTTATTTTTGAGAGACAGAGACAGCATGAGCAAGGGAGGGAGAGGGAGATACAGAATCTGAAGGAGGCTTCAGGCTCTGAGCTAGCTGTCAGCACAGAGCCTGATGCGGGGCTTGAACCCATGAACCATGAGATCATGACCTGAGCCAAAGCTGGACACTTAACCAACTGAGCCACTCAGGCACCCCATAGGGGCCCCATTCTTAAGTATGAATCTGATTGTAGTAAAGTCAGGCCATGGCTCCTACAATTGCTATGCATCAACTACCACATAACGGTCAGACTCCAAAGGATGCCATGAAAAGTACCCCCCTATTTGGCCCCTACCTGAGTTTTCCACCCTCCTTCGACCCACTGCATCATACTCCCCTTTCATGCTTGCTACCCTGAGCTCTGTTTCCCTAGAAAGTCACATGCTTACTCAGATACCACGCTTGCATCTGATGCTTTCCCTTCCCTTGCCCATTGAGAAAATTCTTAACTTACTTTTTTCCCCCCACCTTTTCCTTTCTCTTTATTTATTTATTTTTTAAAATTTATGTCCAGTTAGTTAGCATATAGTGCAACAATGATTTCAGTAGACTCCTTAATGCCCCTTACCCATTTAGCCCATCCCCCCTCCCACAACTCCTCCAGTTACCCTCTGTTCTCCGTATTTAAGAGTCTCTTAGGTTTTGCCCCCTCCATTTTTGCATTATTTTTGCTTCTCTTCCCTTGTGTTCATCTGTTTTCTATCTTAAATTTGTCATATGAGTGAAGTCGTGATATTTATCTTTCTCTGACTAATTTTGCTTAGCATAATATCCTCTAATTCCATCCATGTCATTGCAAATGGCAAGATTTCATTCCTTTTGATTGCTGAGTAATACTCCATTGTATCCATTCATCCATCGATGGACATTTGGGCTTTTCCATACTTGAGCTATTGTTGATAGCGCTGCTATAAACATTGGGGTGCATGTGCCCCTTCGAAACAGCACACCTATATCCCTTGGATAAATACCTAGTAGTGCAATTGCTGAGCTGTAGGGTAGTTCTGTTTTTAACTTTTTGAGGAACCTCCATATTGTTTTCCAGAGTGGCTGCACTAGTTTGCATTCCCAGCAGCAGTACAAAAGAGATCCTCTCTCTCTCTGCATCCTCATCAACATCTGTTGTTGCCTGAGTTGTTAATGTTTGCCATTCTGACAGGTGTGAAGTGATATCTCATTGTGATTTAGATTTGTATTTCTCTGATGTTGAGCATTTTTTTACGTGCCGGTTGGCCATCTGGATGTCTTCTTTAACTTACTCTTCAAGTTCAGCATCTTCTCTATGAAAAGTCTTCTCACCCTTGCACTCTCTGGAGTAGAGTCACATGTCACCTCCTCACCTGCCCTCATCACACGTTCAATGCAAGTTAGCCTTCAGCATTTTCCATTGTTCTATAGCTATTTGCCTCCTTGGCTAGATTATGAGCCCCACAATTTAGGCAAAAAAAATTTGCTTTCAGCACCAAGGACAGTGCACGGCACCAGCAAGTTAACTTCTCAATGACTACTGAAGGAAGAAATTGATGAAACTATAACCATAGCATCATGAAAATCGAGATCAAGCCATCTTCCTTTACATTCTAGGCACACATAGATGTGCCACCCTGAAATGCAATACAAAAACAATATACAAATATGAAACTAACCACAAAATGTAAATAATAGTAACGAAAACACAAATATTAAAAAAAAAAAAAAACCTGGAGACACACACACGCACACACACACACTTCTGAAAATAGACCAAAGAAGGAAGCACAGAGAACAATGAAAGCTTCTGACTTAAAAATTTGGATAAATTTACAACCAAAGTCAAACATAGTGGCAATGATAACAAGTAGAAAGGGAGGCTGAGCATTATTACATTGTTCACATGCAGGGCACTGCACTAACATTTTATATACATTTTATTTAATCCTCACAGAAGCTCTGTAAGAAATTGTATTTGTCAGGGTTCTCCAGAGAAACAGAACCAATAGGATATATATAGATTATATATAAGAGGAGATTTATTATGGGAATTGGCTCACACGGTTATGGAGGCTGAGAAGTCCCACAATCTGCTGCCTGCAAACTGGAGAGCCGGGGAAGCAGGTGGGAAATTCAGGCGGAGTCTGAAGGCCCAAGAACCAGGGGCCCCAGTGTCCAAAGGCCAGAGAAGCGGGACCTCCCCGCTCATGAGCAGAGAGCCAACTGACCCTTCCTTTGCCTTTTAGTCCACGTAGCATGATGCCTGCCCACGTTGGGGAGGGGGGATCTCTTTACTCAGGATTTACTCTGCATTCAAATGCTAATCTCTTCCAGAAGCACCCTCACAGACACCTCCAGAAATAATGTTTAGCCAGCTAGTTGAGCCTCCCTTACCCCAAACTGACACACAGAATTATCCATCTCAGAAATACCCACTTTCTCCATTTCACGTGTGGAAACTGAGTCAGAGCTATCCTGACTTGCTCCATGTGCCTCCCCTTCTCAGTGGAGGACACTGGACCGCCACTCAGGCTTTACACATTCAACAGGTTTTTGGTTTTGTTTTTACCATAACTAGGAGGGATGAGACCTGGGATTTGGAGAATTGCCTATAATCCTTTTCTGGGAAATAATGGACTTTTGTTTTAAATTAAGTTTTTATCATAATTCCAGTGTGGTTAACATACAGTGTTTCAGGTGTGTAATCAACACCTCCTGCGTCACCCCGTGCCCATGGTGACAGGTGCACTCTCTAATCCCCATCACCTGTTTGACCCACCGCCCATCCGCCTGCCCCTCTGGTAACCATCACTTTGTTCCCTGTGGTTAAGAGTCTGTTTCTTGGTTTTCTCCCTCTCTTTTTTCCTTGGCTCATTTCTGTTTCTTAAATTCCACATATGAATGAAATCATATGGTATTTCTTTCTCTTATTTGGCATAGCATTATACTCTGTAGCTCCAACCATGTTGTTGCAAATGGCAAGATTTTATTCTTTTTGGGGGTTAATATTCCATGTAATATATATATTAACATTATTACATATTATGTTTTATATTGTTATATATAATACATATACACACACTACATCTTCTTTATTCATTCATCTATTGATGAATAATATGGTTATTGTAAATACTGCTGCTCTAAACATAGGAGTGCCTGTATCTCTTTGAATTAGCGGTTTTGTATTTTTGGGTTAGATACCCAGTAGTGTGTTTGCTGGATCACAGGGTAGCTCTATTTTTAACTTTTTGAGGAACCTCCACACTGTTTTCCAGAGCAGCTGCACCAGTTTGCATTCCCACCCTCAGGGCATGAGGGTACCTTTTTCTCCACATCCTCATCAACACTTGTTGTTTCTTGTATTTTTGATTGTAGCCACTCCAACAGGTGTGAGGTGGTATTTCACTGTGGTTTTGATTTGCATTTCCCTGATGATGAGTGATGGTGAGCATCTTCTCATATGTCTGTTGGCCATTTGTCTGCTTTGGAGAAATGTCTGTCCGTGTTTTGTGCTTATTTTTAATTGGATTGTCTTTTGGGTGTTGCATCAGTTCTTTGTAGATTTTAGATACTAACTCTTATCAGATACGTCATTTGCAAATATCTTCTCCCATTCTGTAGCTTGCCTTTTAGTTTTGTTGATTGTTTCCTCTGCTGTGCAGAAGCTTTTTATTTTGATGTAGTCTCAGTAGTTTATTTTTGCTTTTATTTCCCTTGCCTCAGGAGACATAACTAGAAACATTTTGCTATGGCCAATGTCAGAGAAATTACTGCCTGTGCTCTTTTCTAGGATTATTAGGGATTTCAGGTCTCACATTTAGGTCTTTCATCCATTTCAAATTTGTTTTTGTGTATGGTATAAGAAAGTGGTCTGGTTTCATTTTTTCATATGTAGTTATCCATTTTTCCCAACTTCAGATTAAAGAGACTGTCTTTTTCCATTGGTTAGTCTTTCCTGCTTTGTCAAAGATTAATTGACCATATAATTGTGTGTTAATTTGGGGGTTTTCTAGTTGATCTATGTTTCTGTTTTTGTGCCAGCACCATACTGTTTTAATTACTACAGCTTTTTTAAAATTAAAATTTTGGTTTTAATTTGAGGAGAGAGAGAGAGAGAGAGAGAGAGAGAGTGTGCATGTGCACACAAGCAAGAGGAGGAAGGAGAAAGAGAGAGAGAGAGAGAGAGAGAGAGAGAGAGAGAGAGAGAGGGAGAGAATCAACCCCAACAGGCTCCATGCTCAGCACAGAGCCCAACACAGGGCTCAATCCCACAACCCTGGAACCATGACCTGAGCCAAAATCAAGAGTTGTGCGCTCAACTGAGCCACCCAGGCAGCCCCGATTCCTACAATATTGTGGTGTAACTTCAAGTGTGGAATTGTGATGCCTCCAGCTTTGCTTGTCTTTTTCAAGACTGCTTTGGCTACTCAGGATCTTTTGTGGTTCCATACAAATTTTAGGATTGTCTGTTCTAGTTATGTGAAAAATGCTTTTGGTATTTTGATAGGGATTGTGTTAAATGTGTAGATTGCTTTGGGGAGTAGAGACATTTTAACAATATTTCTTCTAATTCATGAGCACAGAATGTCTCTGAGTACAGGTTTTTCATCTCTTTGGGTCGGTTTATTCCTAGGTATCTTATTATTTTTGGTGCAGTTGTAAAAGGGATTCTGAATTTCTCTTTCTGCTGCTTCATTATTGGTATGTAGGAATGCACCAGATTTCTATAGATAGATTTTGTTTCCTGAGACCTTACTCACTTCCTTTATCAGTTGTAACAGTTTGGTGGAGTCCTTCGGGTTTTCTATATATAGTATCATGTCATCTGTAATTAGTAAAAGTTTTACTTCTTCCTTACCAGTTTGAATACATCTTATTTCATTTTGTTGTCTGATTTCTGTGGTTGGGACTTCAGTACTATGTTGATATGAATTGGTGAGGGTGGACATCCTTGTGTCGTTCCTGACTATGGAGGAAAGGCTCCCAATTGGGAAATAATGGACTTTTGACAGAAATATTTCTTTAAAAATAAAAATAAAACATGGGGCACCTGGGTGGATCAGTCAGTTAAGCATCCAACTTCAGCTCAGGTCATGATCTCACAGTCCATGAGTTTGAGCCCCGTGTCAGGCTCTGTGCTGACAGCTCAGAGCCCGGAGCCTGCTTCAGATTCTGTGTCTCCCTCAGTTTCTGCCCTTCCCCCAGCTCATGCTCTGTCTCTGTCAAAAATAAATTAACATTTAAAAAATAACAAAATAAAAATAAAACAGACTAAACAGCTGCCTTTGGAGCCATGACTATTTTTCAGTTTGGTTTGAAGACACAGCAGTTAAATAGTGCCTACCTTCTTCCATTTCAAGGTTCTCAGTATTATAAGGAAAAACCGACGTGTCCCTGAAGATAGTCTTGTACAATCGGAAAGGAGAGAAAAAAGCTTCTGATGTCTCTCCTTTGACCTCCTCACTAATCAGTAAATTACTTTTCTAATAAGTATGTAGAGTTAAATGATAATTAATCACATCTATATGACATCCCATCCCTTGAAAATGTTGATATATGAGAGATCCCATTAGATAATCACAGTAACAGGCAGACTTTGGGGTTTTCTAAAGGGATTTTATTCTTAACGGAGCACAGCTTTATGCTCCCTACCCCTTGAGACCATTGAATTATTGAGTTATTTGTGGACGATGTGGTTGCTCTCGGCAACTATTTTTTGTTTTTTATTGAAGTATAGTGACACACAATAGTACATTAGTTACAGAAAATGGCTTTGATTATGATGGAATCATACCTTTAAGTAGTTTTCCTCCTTTTTTGTCTTGGGGATATTTAATAAGCAAATTATTTATAAGCTTAACACAGAGGACAACGTGGATGCTCTTGGCAATTAGTTTTTGTGGCCATTTACGGAGTTCGTTAAAGAGAACACAGCTACATACATCTTTGTGTAGAAAAACTACAAAGCAAGGGCGCCTGGGTGGCTCAGTCGGTTAAGCGTCTGACTTCAGCTGAGGTCATGATATCACAGTTTGTGAGTTCGAGCCCCACATTGGGCTCTGTGCTGACAGCTCAATGCCTGGAGCCTGCTTCAGATTCTGTGTCTCCATCTCTCTCTGCCCCTCCCCTGCTTACACTCTGTCTCTCTCTCAAGAATAAATAAATGTTAAAAAAATTTTTTTAAAAAGAAAAGCTACATACATCTTTTGGTAGATACATCATACATCTTTCTCTCCATTGCATTCATGAGGACACTACCCTCCCTGTGGATCTTCTAATGCAGAAGCACGCACATCTGTTTTGTTAAGATTTTTTTGAAGCCTTGCCCTGCACCATTTATTTAATTAATGGTATACATTTAATTCTTAGCCATCTTTACCCTTAATTATTAGAATAATCCTATGAGGGAAGCACCATAATTGGTCCCATTTCACAGATGAGAAAATTGAGGCTTACAGAGCATCAAGTAACGTACCAGTGACTTCTCAGTTAAGAGGTGAGCAATTAGAAGCCATCTCAGACTCCAAAGTCTATGGATTTAATCACTAAGTTATTGTGTCTTCTTAATTAAAAGAAATTTAACATTTATTCATTTTTGAGACAGAGACAGAGCATGAATAGGGGAGGGGCAGAGAGAGAGGGAGACAGAATCGGAAGCAGGCTCCAAGCCGTCAGCACAGAACCCGATGTGGGGCTCGAACTCACTACGCGAGATCATGACCTGTCGACCAGCTGACTGAGCCACCCAGGTGCGCCTATCCCAATGACCTGTGGCATGAGACAGGCCTTCCAGTGAGTTAAGTAAAAGTTGGATGTTGTGTTCTGTCCAAATCCCCAGGCATTCAGCATCTTGCTGGAGGCGCTGGTGGATAGAAGAAATCGCTTGTGTTTAACAGAAAAGGGCCAGGGTTTGCTGACATGTTTAGTTAATCCACAAGGAGATTGCTGATGAGGATTCTGGTTAATTAGTTGTGGAATTTTAAAAAACGAGCAGATGTGCCGTGGTAAAGTGTATTTTACTTCCCGAATCCTGGGGGAGAGCACTGGGCATGTTCTGTGGCTGCGTGTACTTATGTATCTTGATTGAACATTCAACAGCATGTTTTGCAAGACTCAGGTATCCTGGCTTAGTTCCAACATGGATAATTAGCTGCTTCTCCGGCTCTTTGTGCGGCTCAGGCAGGCACAAGATGCACCTTAATAACTGCAACTAACAAGCGCCTACTATGCGCCAGGCCAACACACTGGCACGTTGCCATGCATCACCTTCAATTCTTTGCACAATCCTGCAGGCTGAGTCCTATTTTTTCCCCCTTTAAATGGGGAAGTGGAGGCTCAGAGAGAGAGGTCCAAAGCTACACACAAGTGAGCGGCAAAACAGAGATTCAGACTCAAACATGTCTGATTCCAAAGCCTGTATTTGTGCTCTTCTCCACTCTTCATTGGAAGAACAAAACAAAACAAAACAAAAACATTTGACAAGAAACGTCAGGGGCACCTGAGTGGCTCTGTTGACTAAGTGTTCAACTTCAGCTCAGGTCATGATCTCACAGTTCGTGAGTTCAAGCCCCATGTCGGGCTCTGTGCTGACAGCTCAGAGCCTGGAGCCTGCTTCAGATTCTGTGTCTCCTCTTCTCTCTGCCCCTCCCCTGCTCGCTCGCTCTCTCTCTCTCTCTCTCTCTCTCTCTCTCAAAAATAAACATTTAAAAAAACTTTTTAAAAACTCCAAATTCACCAAAAGCCTATGTAATGGAAAATGGGTTTCCTCCCAGCCCGTAGCCCTCCAGTCTCCCTCCTGGAGGTGCACCCTGATACTCTTCCGCATCATCCAGTACATTCTATGCATCTACTTCTATTTTCTTTTTGAAGTTTCTGTTGTAAGTTATTTGGCTGAATTGTACTCTTGCTCTATACTGCATTTTCCTGTTTATTATTTTTAAATTTTTTAAAATTTTTTATTTTTTTTATTTAATAGTTTATTGTCAAATTGGTTTCCATACAACACCCAGTGCTTCTCCCCACAAGTGGCCCCCTCCATGACCATCACCCCCTTCCCTCCCTCCCCCCTCCCCCTTCAGCCCTCAGTTCGTTCTCAGTATTCAATAGACTCTCATGATTTGTGTCCCTGTCTCTCCCCAGCTCTCTATCCCCCTTCCCCTCCCTAGGTTACCCTCTGTTAGGTCTCTCCTGTTAGACCTATGAGTGCGAACATATGGTATCTGTCCTTCTCTGTCTGACTTATTATTTTTTTAAATGTTTATTTTTGAGAGAGAGACAGAGCATGAGCAGGGGAGGAGCACAGAGAGAGGGAGACACAGAATTGAAATAGGCTCCAGGCTCTGAGCTGTCAGCACAGAGCCCGACGCGGAGCTCAAACCCACAACCGCAAGATCATAACCTGAGCCGAAGTCAGACGCTTAACTGACTGAGCCACCCAGGCGCCCCTGCATTTTCCTATTTAAAATCAGTAAATGCTTTGGGAGCAAAGTGGGGATGGGTTTTGTATGAATATCAAAGAACAGGCTTGTTCGGCACATCTTTCAGGAAAAAGGAAAAAATACAGCAGGTCATGTATTCTTACATTTAGTTGGAAGTAGAGAATACCAGAATACCACGGGGTGAGAACTGCGTGCTTCCTTTCGCCGTCCAAGTGCACACACGCGCGCGCACCCAGGGAGACTGCTGTCGTGTGTACGTAGTATGGTCTGACTTCTTTGTTTTACCCTGCCGCTCAGCAACCGGCGTGTTCCCCGTGTCTTATTTTCTGAAACATTACTTATAATCACAGTGTAGCATTTAGTTAAACGCATATACCATCCTTTAAACTAGTGTAACATCACATAACATTTAGGTTGTTTCCAGTGTTATATTCTACCACTGTAAACAAATAATACCGTGTTGCACGTCCTGAAAATACACATCTGCCTGCAAATATCATAACATTTTGACCAGATAAATTCTGAAGAGTGCCTTCCATAAAATTTAAACTTATTTGCAATCCCAGCATTCTATGAGATGCATGTTTCTGCTCACCATGGGCAACGCTAAATAATTCTTAATTTTATGATAGGTCCAAATGCTATCTTCTTTGGATTGAATTTGGATTTCTTTGATACCTGATGAGTTTTAATATTTCTCCAATTTTATGTCTTCTTTCAGGAATTGTGCCCTTTCTTCCATTTTCTAGGAGGGTGTTTTCTTTACTGATTTAGAAAAGTATTTATTAAACATTAAATATTTATCTGTTATATACAGAACACAGTTTATTCCTTTGCATTTTATGGTGATTTTGCGTGTGTGTCTCCCAAAACTTCAATATTTTTATGTGGTCATATTAAAGTCTTTTTCTTTGCTTTCTTCCTTTAGTATTACGTGCATAAAGCCTTCCCAGGTCTCAAGAATATATACAGACTTGCTGATTTTAAATGTTTTTTATTTATTTACTTCGACAGAGGAGGGGCAGAGAGAGAGGGAGAGAGAATCCCAAGCAGGCTCTGCACTGCCGGCCCAGAGCCTGAGGCCGGGCTTGATCTTGTGAACCGTGAGCTCATGACCTGAGCCAAAACCAGGAGTCAGATGCTTAATCGACTCAGCCACCCAGGCGCCCCGACATGTTCCTGATATTTTCAGTCTTTACTCCATTGTTTGCCTTTTCCCTTTGAATTTCTTCATTGATTTTGAATTCATCCTGGTGCAGGTGTAAATGAAGAAACCTGATTCCATTTTTCTCCTGACAGTTCGCTGATCACCCCAACAGTGTCCCCATGAGCCATAACTCCCCAGCTGTCCTGAAGTGCCACCTTCACTGCGTGGCGCTGATCTCTGATCTTGGATTCTGTCCATCCACTTGCCTACGCCCGAGCAGAACCACACTGTTTTAATTACTACAGCTTCGTAATATATATTGTGTGACCTTGAGTTTCCTGCCCGTGATTCTTCCTTCCAGCACAATGCATTCGCTCTTATCTTTAATTTATTCATCCAAAAGAAACTTTGTAATTGTAATGTCAAATTCAATTTTTTAAATCCTCTTGGGATTTAGATTGCTATTACATTTGATTTATAGATTAATTTGAGAAGAATGGATGTCTTTCTAACATTATGACTTCCCAACTCTCCATTTATTAATGTTTTAATTGAACTGTCTATAAATTATAGAACAGTATTAAATATTAATTCTGTTAGCAGGCATCTTTCTCTTGCCTAACTTTAATAAGACTCATAGCCTGTGAGTTACCAGCGCAGAGTCACTAGATTCAAAAATGCCTGGGTGTACATCCTGGCTTCACGAGCCAATGCCTTGGGCCTTTGGGCCGGCGACGTCTCTGTGCCAAATTTCTTTACGTAAATAAGATTCACACAGATACCTACCTGGTGATACTGTGATGCGGTTTAAATGAGATAATACACGTGAAGGTACTTAGAGCCGTCCTGCCCCACGGCTCCCGATGTTGGTGTGATCTCATCTTCAGTATGCTAGTGCATGGCCTTCTTTCATGTTAAAGGGACAGCCTTCCTGGTTTCTGAAGATTATCTTTTTCTTGATTAGCAATGGATGTTGAATTTACTAAGCGCTTTTCTGGAATCTGTTGAGATGATCATTTTTTCTTCTGACCTATTTCTGCACTGAATTATGATTTTGTATTAAATGTAATGATAATGGATCTCAGTGGGACGTGACAGCTCTTCTTTTAATAAATTATGCTTTGGCAGATACTACTGGAAATCTCCACTGGTCAGGGAGCCTCCCTTGTCAGCCTAGGGGAGATGGGCCCGCCTGCCCGCGTCCTGGCCGGTGTCCCACCCCCCTCCCCTGTGTCTGGGGCTGCTGGCCCGGTGGCTCCCACACCTCTTGTTCCTCCGTCCAGCAGCAGGGCCGTGGCCCGGCTGCAGGTCTGGGGAGGAGCTCTGCAGGGTAGCTCTAACACCACTGTATGTTTGCCTGTGCCTTTTGCCCCTCTTGGCTCCCTGGCACTTCCAATTCCAGAAAATTCCCTGGCAGGAATCCACTTTCTTCTCATTATTGACACCCTCCCTGCCTCGCAGCCTTACGTTTCAGCTCTCTCTTCCAATACCCCTCCCGTATCAGCCTCCCTCTTCCAAAACCATGTCTCAGGGCGCCTGGGTGGCTCAGTCGCTTAAGCTTCCAACTTTGTTTGGCTCAGGTCATGATCTCATGGTCTGTGGGTTCGAGCCCCGCGTCAGCTCAGAGCCTGGAGCCTGCTTTGGATTCTGTGTCTCCGTGTCTCCCTCTCTCTGCTCCTCCTCCACTCACACTCTCTCTCCCTCTTGCTCAAAAAAGTGAATAAACGTTAAAAAATTTTTCTTCAAAAACATGTCTCTCTTCATTGGCTGCCACTAAGTCCTCACCCTTTCCCTTAATATATAGACTTTATATTTATATATCTATTCACTATCAACTTAGTGGTGACCCGAGAGGGAGAGGAGAGAACACTTTGCTTGCTCCACCAGGTTCTACAGCAGTGGTACTAGGACCTGGGCCCTTTATTGATAGTAAATGACACACTTTGTGTCATTTGACGGCTTTGTCTTGGATTCTGCTTTGCCTGGTGCTAATTTCATGACTCTGGCATCTTTAGACTGGCATTTCCCTAAAGTATCTGAACCTCTCCCGTTTTCATAGAACATGTTTCTGTCTTTGTGTTCTGGGGTGGCTTTTAAACACAAACATGGTTGTGTTTTAGAATGAGAAATCTTAATTGTTGTCATTTCAAGATTTTTTTATGTTTTTATTTTTTTTTTTGAGAGACAGCATGAGCAGGAGAGGGTAGAGAGAGAGAGGGAGACACAGAACCAGAAGCAGGCTCCAGGCTCTGAGCTGTCAGCACAGAGCCCGACACGGGGCTCGAACCCACAAACCGTGAGATCATGACCTGAGCCGAAGCCGGAGGCTTAACCGACTGAGCCACCCTGGCGCCCCTATTATTGTCATTTCAAACAGTTGCAGGGTTTAGTCTATTTTCAGTAATTTTTAAACATATTTTATTTATTTTTGAGAGAGAGAGGGAGGGCGTGAGCAGGGGAAGGTCAGAGAGAGAGAGAGGGAGACACAGAATCTGAAGACAGGCTCCAGGCTCTGAGCTGTCAGCACAGAGCCTGACGCGGGCTCGAACGCACAAAACTACGAGATCATGACCTGAGCTGAAGCCGACGCTCAACCAACTGAGCCACCCTGGTTCTCCTATTTTCAGTAATTTTTAATATTAACACAATCATTCCTACTTGAATACTCTGACATCTTGCTCTATGATTTTGGCTGTTGGTTTGGGTTTTTTTCCTGGCTTTCCTTTCCCATCTCTTTTGTGATATAAGCTGCATTTTCTTTTTTATTTTCCAATGTTTTGGAAGGTCCATGTCCTGTTTTTACTTGTTCGTTTTCCTCTGCTCTCATAGAACATGTGAGTAAGCAGTGCCCTTTGGCACTTCCACTCTGACCCCCACCCCACCCCCGTCTCCTCTGTCACCAATTTCTTGGTTAATTTAATCTAGGATATTAGATTTGCTTTGTCAGATTACTAATTTTTAACTTTATGGAGGTATAAATTATTGTTTATATTTTTAAAAGAAAAACCGTGATACCAGGAGCAGAATTGATTGGTTACCTGGGCTCCGTGCCCTTTGATGCACGACCGCCCCATTCTCAAATTCTTTCTTGCCACCACTTAGGTCATTGCTTTCAATTTCAAGGAACTTTCTGGAGAGCAAGGCATGATGCTTTTCAAGCTGTTGCACATCTTGTAATACTTTTGTCTTCACAAGCAAGTTGGCCAGGTATTGAGAGTCACAATTTCTTTTTTCCCTGCAAAACTCTCTGGATGATAATCCGTGTTTTTCTAGCATTTAATGCTGCTGCAAAGTCCTTGTCTGGCTTGAATTTGTAGAAAACCCATTTTGTTTGCCTTATCCATTTTGGGGTACCTATAATACTTAAAGAACTTTTGCTGTTGTGTGTAATTTAAAATGTTTATCCTGGTGTGTGTTTGTACAGATAGATAGTGGGTGGGTGGGTGCATGGACGCATGGGTTCATTCCTAAATGTGGGTTTTATCTCATTAAGACTACACTGGCCATTGATCTGCCTGAGATTTCTTTTACCTCCACAAATGTCTTTTTAATGAAGTCTTAGCCTCTCTCTCTGTCCAGTGTTTTTCATGTTTCCTCTTTGGTAATATCACACACTGGGCATTGCTTATGACAACTCTGTCTTCCATGTTGCCTTCTCCTCCATTAGTTCAGTCCTGGGACCCTTTATTGAGAAGCTCAAGATCAAGCTCAAGTTTGCTCTGATTTTTATTTTCTGTGTCACTGGGTCTGCTCTTCCCGCCCCCTCTTTTTTAGTTTATTTATTTTGAGAGAGAGAACAAAAGAGGGAGTGGGCACAAGAGGGGCAGAAAGAGAGGTAGAAGATGAATCCTAAGCAGGCCCTGCACTGTCAGCATGAGGAACGCGATGCGGGGCTTGAACTCATGAACCCGCAAGATCATGACCTGAGCCAAAATCAGTGATCGGACATTTGACCAACTGAGGCATCCCCTTTAGGTCTACTCTTTACTGCTACCAGGTGTCATTTACTAAAGCATTTTAGCTTCTCTGCAGTACAGTCTTCCCTCCTCCATACCCAGTTTTTTCTTGTTGTCTTTTCCTCTCGTCCTGTGTCTTTTCATCCAAGCCTGTGCTCACCTCCTGACCTTCTGCTCAGATGTCCCCGTCAGGTTTTTTCTGGCCACTCAGTTCCTTTTCCTTCACCCCATGTACTAATTCTGTATTCATTTATTTGCCTGTATCTCTCCCACTAGATTAGAGGTCTCATGCTACACCTATTTGACTTAGAGCCATGCTTCAGCGCCTGGCACAGTGGCTGGCAAACAGTAGGTACTCCATAATTATTTGTTGAATGAGTACACGTCCACGTTAGCCTGGCTGGGATTCCCTGTGGCGCTGCCAACACTGCATTGAGCCAGAGGCTCCCAAACTCCAGTCGTTGGAAGATGAGCTTTTTCTCATATTCATGTGCCATTTGTACTCTTTCTTACTTAACGGTCGTCATTAGATCAGCTCACATTTTTGTATGTTCACTACATACTTAAGCCTCATCCTCAGCAATGAAATCTGTGAAATAAAGGTGACGTCCTAGCTCCAGTGTTCTAACATACACCAAAGTAAACACATAACTGTAAAAAATGTAAGGCCCACCCAGGAATTCCTCGCACACCACAGGGGAGAAGAGCCTGCACTTCCGGAAACTCTTTCCCAAGAGCTTTTGCTGCTCCTTAGAACAGAAAGCCTTGAGATCTCCTTAAGGAGTGCAGGTCTTCTTGATTTGGGCTTTGATTCCTACCCATGTTCTCCATCTGATCAGCATGAGTCATTCTTTCCTGGCTGCTTGTGATGGGATGGCACAGCGACAAGGACCAGAGATGCCACCGTCACCGAGGACAACCCCCTCCTTTACCGACAGGGGCACAGAGCAGCTGGGGAGAAAGGTGTTAGATACACAAACAGATCAGCAAGATGATTACAGACTCTGCTTCAAGCTCTGCGGGAGATAAACCATGGGGTTTAGGGAGTGGTGACATTTGAACAGAGATGGGAGAATGAGAAAGACCGAGCCCTGGGAAGACCAGGGGAAAGTGTCCCAGGCGGGAAGAACAGCAGATGCTTGGGGACAGGAAGAGGCAGGGTCGGGGGCTTCAGGAGTGCCCGCCGGCGCCTGGTGCGGGGCATCCTGAGGCCTTTCCAGGTCTGAAATGCAGGGCTGGGCCGTTCGGCACCACAGCCTGGACCAGAATCCGGGTTGGCACGGTCTGGGCAGGCCTTGGGCCCTGCAGAAGGATCTGCGACTCACCACTTTCTTTCCTTGCTGCCCTCATGCTCAGAAAGCCGGCCAGCCTCACCCTTTGCAGCCAAGGGGCTTCATGTATTCTGAGACACTTGCACGTGCGGGAGACAAAATGGAAAGGACTCCTGTCCAGCCCGACCTCTCCCAGGCAGGCAATGGAGACTTGCCCGAGAGGCAGGCAGGGGACTCACTCCAACACCTGCCGTTGGCTCACCTCCCACGAGGGGGCACTGTTACGCTGCGGGAAGTGGGGCAGGCTGGCAACTCCTCCCGCCAAACTGAGGCACCTGGGGGACTCTGGAGTGGGAGATTGTAGAGCCTGGTGTTTAAGAAATAACATAAACTCACTGAATCACCCTGTCATTGGCTGGGGAGCTTGCAGATGCCTGGGAAGCATTCAGAGCCTGTCGGCTCCTTAAAGTGGAGGAGGGTGGAGCCTCCGTGGACACTGGAGGCAGGGAACACTGGGAGGTGAATGCCGGGGACACAGGCAGCAGAAAGCCACTGGGCTGACCACCTCCAGCCTCAGCCTGGGGCTGGTCCTTCTGGCAGCAGGATAGTGAAGACCTTCCATCCTAACGGCTTCTTTAGTCCTCTGTGGGGGATGATTCAAGCTTGCCTGCAGGAAGGGGCAGGAAGGCGCAGGCCTGGGTCGTTGGCAGCGAGCGGGAAGGGTCTAAAATAGCCGCTGTGCAGAGCGGGAGAGTGGTGGGGCCGGAGGACCATGGTGGAACGGCCAGCTGTGCCGAGGCCCCCTTTGCGTTGGGCAGTCGGGCATTGGTAGTGGAGCTGGTCTGCCGGGTTCAGACACCCTTGAGCGGTGCTCTCCCCGCCGTCTCTTTTCACACAGATTGTCTCTGAGAGACTGAGGGGAGTGGAGATCCCCTAAGCCACCACTTGGTGCCATCACTCGTAGCCTCGGTACCACTTGGTGTAGCCCCCAGGTACTGCCCTGCTTCCTGCACGCTGTGGTCGCGGGAGAGCCAGCTGGCTCGGAATGGGCACTAGAAGCTGGCGCCGCGCTCCAGAGAAGTGCTGATCTCCCCCTGCGGCTCTGACCTTGGGTGGGCAGGCTGTGCTGTCCCGAGCTGCCTGGGGCCCCTGCCAGAGGAGACTGGATTAGCTGTGGGGGCGGCCTGGGTGCCTGGGCGGTTCGTGGGGTCATCAACTGAGACACGAGGAGGTAAGCGGGAAGCTGAGGGAACAGAACTGAAATATGTACGGAGAAGACCTAAAGAGTGTTCCCAAAGCCGAGAAAGCAGCACATTTCTCACGAAATAGGGAGTGGGCGCCTCCAGTGCCACAGAGAAATGTGACGAGACCAGGACAAAACTGGGATTGCCTTTTGGGGGTGGACTCACCTCCGCCTTACGGGGTCACAGGGTGGGTGGCAGATGGGACAAGTCGGGGGTGAATGTGAGAAGACGAAGCGGAGTCACTGAGCTTTATTTCAAGAACTTGGGGAAGAAAAGGACATACATGTGACTGTAGCAGGGAAGGGTGGAGGGATGGAGATTAGCTTTTTAAAAATCAAAGAGACTTGAACTCTGCAGCATGGTGACTACATTAATAACACCATATATTTGAGCACTAGCTCGGAGAGTAGATCACTGAAGTTCCCGTCGGGAAAAATTTTTGTCACTGTGTAGTGATGGATGTTAAGTAGATTCATTGTGGTGATCATTTTGCAATATATACATGTAGTGAATCACATTGCGCACTTGAGGCTAGCATAATGTTATAGGTCGGTTATATCTCAATAAAAGCTAAATAAGTAGGGGTGTCGGGGTGGCTCAGTCGGTTAAGCGTCTGCCTTCGGCTCACGTTGTGATCTGGCTCAGGTTGTGATCTTGCATTTCGTTAAGTTCAAACCCCGCATTGGGCTCTGTGCTGTTCATGCAGAGCCTGTTTCAGATCCTCTGTCTCTCTCTCTTTCCGCCCCTCCTCTGCTCTCTCGCTCTCTCAAATTTAAATAAAAACTTTAATTAAAAATAAACTAAGTAAATCAATAGAAAAAGAATTAGCTGATTCCGCTGACGGCAGTGAACGTTCGCAGAGACGCCCTCTGTGCCGGCGTGCCCAGGACTCCTGTCAGACCTCGCCGCTGTCCCCGTCGTCTGCGGGCCGGCAGGTCAGCCTCCCTCCAGAGCTGGTCAGCAGTGCAGAACCTCAGGCCCCCTGCCCGGCCTCACCCAATCAGATCGTGCCTTCCAGCCAGACCCCCAGGCGGTTCAGATGATGCAGATCACAGTGTGAACGCACCGACAGAAGGGACCTACCCCCTTGGGAGAAGGGAAGGTGGCCTTACGTGATGGGAAGGAGCCAAGCCCAGCATGAAAGGTGGGGATCCGGAGTTACGCCCTGATAGCGGTCCCATGGTCAGGCCAGGCTGGCCACAGATAGTGCCTGAGAAATTGAGGTCCAGTTGCCTGGAAATTTACCGAGCTGTATAGGCAGCAGCAAAAATCATTCCTCCAACACCCAGGCCGGCCACCCTTCCTCCCTCTTGAGAGCAGAGCTGAACATTCTGGGCCTCCCACAGCCTTACTTTCCACCCACGCCTCAGCTCCTCCAAACACGCTTCCTCCCCCTCACTCCACGAAACTGCTACCATCCGGGCTGTCTTTTTCCCCAACAGTATCAATGGAGACTTTTTAACTACAAAGAACACATGGATATGGCCAAGGAAAACCCACTGAGTGCAGAAAAGGAAAGGTGGAAATAAAGTCCCATCCTGCACTATAGTCCGTCCCTCTTCTGGGACCTCAGGGGTTCCCCGCACTCGGCTAGTGGACGGAAGGGACAGTGAGCGGGATGCACCCACCTTGTGAGCACAGCACAGACCTGGCTAAAGGTCGCACACTGCGCTTCGACTCACTGTCCCCGAGGCAGGAATCAGGCGCAGCACCCCTCACGGACGTAGAGGGTGCTGGAAAATGTGGTCCTCGGTTGGGCAGCCGCCCTCCAGAAACCGCTCAGCCCTGGAGCGAGGAGCAGGGCTCTGTGGTCGGCCTCCCCATTTCTGTCCGAGATGCCGCAGCAAACATCTCTGCAGACGGGCCTTCACCTGCCTGTACAAATAAATTTCCAGAAGTGGGATTGCTGGATTAGAGGGTGCATTTTAGGGCTTATGGGGGGCTCAGTCGGTTAATCATCGACTCTTGATTTTGGCTCAGGTCATGATCTCACGGTTCATGGGTTCAAGCCCCGTATCAAGCTCTCACTGACAGCTTGGAGCCTCCTTGGGAGTCTCTCTCAGTCTACCCTGCTCACATGCTCGTGCTCGCTCGCTCTCTTGCTCTCGTTCTCTCTCAAACCAAAAAAAAAAAAAGGGGGGGTGAGTTTTACATTTGGGGAGGCAGTCTCTACTTGCCCTCCTGAAGATCACACACTCCTACGGATTTTAGAGAGTACTTGTTCAACACGCTGTTGCCAGCAGTAACTGTTACCATTTTTTAAAATATTTTTTCAGTGTTAAAGGTGAATAATATCTCATCATGGTTTTTTTTTGAAAAAATTTTAATGTTTATTTTTGAGAGAGAGAGAGAGACCCAGCATGAGTGGGGGAGGGGCAGACAGAGAGGGAGACACAGAATCCGAAGCGCACTCCAGGCTCCATGCTATCAGCACAGAGCCTGACGCGGGGCTCGAAGCCACAGACCAAGAGATCATGACCTGAGCCCAAGTCAGACACTTAACCCACTGAGCCACCCAGGCGCCCTCATCGTGGCTTACTTTGCATTTCTCTAACATTGCAAGAGACGGAGAGTATCTTGTCACGTGTTTATTTTAATTCGTGCTTTTACTATTAACTCTTCTCATGGCCTGTGGGCCTTTGTTCCACCCGCTGGTTTTCCTTTCTGATTGATTTGCCAGAACTTTGAAACAATGTAGATGACGTCATCCCTTCGTTTCCCCGTCTCACTTGCTGCAAATATTTTTCCCAGGGGTCCTTTTTCTTCTCTATTTTATTTATGGTGGGGTTTTTTTCCCCATCCCAGAAACTTGCATTTTTCACAAGGTCTAACTTTTCAGCTTCTTCCTTCATGATTTTTGTCTCATGCTTAGAAAGGCTGTTCTCGTGCCAAGATTAATTTTATGTTCTCACGTTTTCTTCTAGTGCTAGAGTCACACTTGAATCCAGATTCTGCAACTTGCTGTTGCTTTCACGATGACGTGGGTTCTCGGTGCCCCAGTTTCCTCCGCCTGCAAGCAGGAATAGTCAGGGTGGCAGCCTCTTGGAGTTCATGTAGAGATGGAGGGAGGCAGTTCTCCCACAGAATCGAGAGCCGCCTGGGCCCCCGGGCCGCTGTGCAGCTTAGGTCCAGGGCATCAGTGACCGCGTCTGCGTCAGCTCAGGCTGCTGTAATAACACTGCCGTGGAGGGGTGGGAGGGCTTCAGCAACAGGCATTTCTTTTCTCCGTTCTGGAGGCTAGAAGTCCAAGGTTAGAGCGCCCGCCGGACAGTTTGGTTCCTGGTGAGAGCTCTCTTCCTGGCTTGCAGACAGCGCCTTCTTGCTGGATCCTTACATATGTTGGAAGCAGGAGGAGATCCTCTTTCCTGTTTCTCTCCTTATAACAGCACTAAGCCCATTTGTGAGGACTTCACTCTGATGACTTCATTATCTCCCACAGCCCCCACCTCCAAAGACGATCACATTGGGGGCTGGGGTTAGGGCTTCGTTCAATGTGTGAATCTGAAGGAGACCATGTGGACAGCCAATGGGTGCTGTGTGTTTGTTGCCTTTTTGTTGTTGTTTTAATGTTTGTTTTTGAGAGAAAGAGTATGAGCAGGAGAGAGTCAGAGAGGGAGACACAGAATCTGAAGCAGGCTCCAGGCTCTGAGCTGTCAGCACAGAGCCCCATGCGGGGCTGGAACCCACAGACCCCGAGATCATGACCTGAGCTGAAGTCGGAGACTTAACCGACTGAGCCACCCAGGTGCCCCTCGTTGCCTTCTTTTTACAAAAAGTGTGTTTGTGCGTGCACTGAGACTTAAGATCTACTCTCTTGGCAAATTTCAAGTATACAGTAGAGTGTCATTAACTGGAGTCCCGTGCTGTAATTAGATCCCCGGGACTTACCTCATCTCGCAGCTGGAAGCGTGTGCCCTTTCACTAACGTCTCCCCCTCGCACCCTCCCTTCCCCCCCAGCATCCACCGTTCTACTCTCTGGTTCTCTAAGTTCTCTGTAGGGAATCATATATAGTATTTGTCTTTCTGTGTCGGGCTTATTCCCCTCAACCTTTTATGTAAAAGGAAGGAAACCCTGCTGGTTGTCACGGCGTGGATGGTCCTGGAGCACGTTATATATAAGCTCAGAAATAAGCTGTGTGCCCATTTCTGTGGGTAGCAAGGGACAGGACTCAAACTCAGGTCTCTCTGATTCCAAATCCCATACTCACAACCAGCCCCTAGAGTAGCCCACTGCCCCCTGAACGTCTCTCTATATCACATAAGGAGGGTCCTTTTCTGGTCTGTCACATGGCAGGACCCAGGACAAATTCCCCAATGCGCGAGGTACGGAAGAAAGAACAGGCTTTGTGGGGAAACTTGCACACCAAGGGTCTCAACAGAAGAGGCTGGTGTGGAGTTTCTGTTTTCTGACCATCACACTGAGCTGTGCCAGGGCCTGGGTAGATGGGTTTATGCTCCCGGGAGGGGACTCTGCTCCCATAGCGCCATCAGCTTCCCGTCTTACGGGGCAGGGGTGAGAACAGCCCTGTCAGCTGGGGGATGATCACAATACTGGGACATCAGGCAGGCTGCTGCTTCCCGGAGGTGTCTGGGAAAGCACGCCACCCAGCATCTTGATGGCCTCAGGGGAAAGCTGGGTTCGGGCATAGCCCCTCTTGCCAGAGGGAAGAAGCCCTCTTGCCCCCACCCCCCAGGCCTTGTAGGAAGCCAGGTTCAGGTGCTGGCCCTCACAATGGGAAATGAGGACCCTCCTCCATCCCGGTTTCCACAAGGCTATTAACTCCTTGAGGACAGAGGCTTGCTTATCTTTGTATCTCTGGCATACAGTAGGTGCTTACTGAAGGCTTGAATACATTAGTGCATCCCAGGCATAGGATAAACATTGTTGATGTAGAGATGTGACAGCCATGATCCCTGCCTTCTATGACCTTACACTCTAGGGCTCTGATGGACACAGATCATGTGTAAAACATGGGATGTATCTGCAGTGGCTACACCACAAAATCACAAGGGTGGCAAATGTCTAAGTCTTCCAGGAAGGAAAGAAGGGGGACAGGGAAGGCTCCCTGGTGGAGGTGATGATGAGCTGAAGTTTTGCCAGACAGGCTGCAGGGGGCTTCACCCAGAGGATATAATGAGTCCCTGTGCATGAAATAGAGTCTCGTGGGGAGAACCTTGAATAGACCACGCTGCCCAGAGCCCCGGGTGGCCGTGAGCCCATGTGGCTCTAAAAGGAGCCACATAAACACTGCTCAGGCCTTTATCCTGTTCACCGCAGAGAATGGCTGAGCAGTTCAAGCCGGGACTCCGTGTTTAGCCCCAGGGTCACGAAGCGTGAGGGTTCGGGCAGTGGGCCTGGAAGGAAGCAGTCCTCATTTCTCTTCTCAACCAGATGAGGAGAGATGGCCACAGGTGTCGTGCCTGTGCTGCGCCCAGCACGCGGGGCGTTGGCAGGTTTCATTTTAAGAACCAGTTTCTTGTAATAAAACCTTTTCCCTCCTCTTCCACTCTTAATTATCCCCCTGGAGACTGCAGTGATTTTCAAGGAGCCTGGTTGCCCAGTTAGGAGCTAATAAATCACCCAAGTCCCCCAGGCAGCCAGGCTTCCAGAACACATACATGGAATGTACAGATTTAGTAGAAAATGGAATCTTCCAGAGAATCCTCTCGGTAATAATCAGAGGTGTGTCGGCTCTCTAAGTCCCCAGGGAGGCCCTGCTCCGGCTCCCGTGTGCAGATACGCATAGGATGGCTCTTGTGTGGACATGGGGGCCCTGGGAGTGGTCTCTGCCCCACAGGGCAGGGAAAAAAAATACCCTTGCCAGCCTCAAGCTGCCAAGAGAGTATTTAGAGGTTCTTTTCTTTTTTCTTTGGTAGGGTCTTCAGGAAGTCTGTGATTTTTCCCTCAGGAAGTAGGTAAGAGTACAGACTTTGGGTGTGTGGGGAAGAGACACACGTCTCTAGTGGCACCTACAAATGGCTTCCCCCCCACTCTTCCCACATTAAAGCCCTGACTTGTGGTTTTCTGCACCCCTACCACATGCCAGTCTTGGTGCTGAGAATAGTGAACAAGACCATTATCAACCCAATTTTCTTAGAACTTATGAGAGAATAGTGGTTGGGGGTGGGGATGGGCAGAGACCTAAACGTACAAATAAACATGTATTGGAGGGTCGTGAGCATAATCACATTACCTGTGAGAGTCCTTTTATTAGGGCTGTATGTCCCAAGCTTTTCCAGTCGTAAGAATCATTGGGGGAGGCCGTTAAAAATATAGATCCCGACACACCAGACCCACTGAATCAGAATGCACAAGGGAAGGGCCTGGGATTCTCTTTCTGTAATGTGCACCCCAGTTGATAGTCATGAACAACTGTCTTCAAGGCTAAGGTGGCTAAAGCAACAGTGGTCCTTGGCCCTGGTGACCCACCAGGACCATCTGGAGAGCTTTAGAATTGCAGGAGTCCGGGGCCCGTTTCCCGAGTTTCTGATTTACAGTCTGGCGTGGGGCCCGTCCAGTTAAGTGTCTCCCAGACGCCTGCAGGTGGTCCCAGCAGGCAGCAGGACTTCACCCCCACGCCCCTAGCCCCACTATGACCACAGCCCAGTCCTCGCCCAACACTGTGGGAGCCCGGGTGAAGGACAGCGTGTAGGTGGCAAACCAGAAAGGGCACCTTCTTAGATGTGGAGGTTTGGCTGAAGCAGAGCTTGGCCCTCCCTCTGTCTGCACACATGTGCACCTGTGGCCTTGATAAAATCTTAAAAATGGCACCGTGGTCTTCTGTCCCCAGGACTATCTGATGAAACTGCCCTCTGCCCAAGGCTAGGGTGCCCAGAAAAGGCTGGGCTTCCTGAGCTAACAGGGATAACTCCAGAGCGCTCAAGGTGACCTCTCAATAGGCACTTACCTTTGACACGGAATCTTTGATCCATTTATTGAGCACCTGTGATTTGCAGAGTATTGTGCTAAGAAAGCAAAAACACACGAGAAACATGGCCAAGTTGCTGACAGTGTGGTGATGTAAGTAAAGGCGTATCGGATGAGTTCTGCATGGCGGGATGTGGAAGCTGGTACCTGGATGCACCGAATGTCATGAAATTGTAAGGAAGGGTTCACAGAGGCTGTGACTTTTGGTTTGGTCTTGGAAAGATGAGTCCATGTTCACAGCATGAGAGACACAAAGAAAGATGATCTAGAGTCCTAAAAAACTCGGCAAGTTGCAAAGCACATGACATGCTTTGGGGAATGGATCTTGTGTTCAGCATGAGCATTGGGTTGCCAGGATGGTGCAACAGATTAATTCTAGAACAGCAAGGCCTTAAGTACCAAGTCAAGGAATACGGGCTTTATTCAAAAGAAAAGTTGGTGGTTAATAAGATTGGATTTGCTTTAGAGAGATTTCCCTGGTGGACACAGGACGCAGAACAGACTGAAAGGGAAGAGAGTGGACGCATGGAGGTCAGGGGGGAAATATGTGACAAGAGCCTGAGGCTGTGTGAGCAGGCTGAGGAGAGGCAGGGGCTACTTGAGAACTTTCTGGAACAAAGGACATTAGATGTGAGAAGGCAGCAAGAATGACTCGGAAGGTTTTCAGCTCTGCAGGTGGATTCACGGTGATATCTGCAAGGACGGGCCAAAGAGAGAAGTGAGTTTGGGGAGGAAAGTGGGGAGTTCAGTTGTTGAGGTGAGGTGTCCAGTCTGCAGACAGTTGGGCATTCGAGTCCAGAGCACGGGCGAGTTGGATGGGTAGTTACAGATGTGTGGGTCAGCAGCTCCTCTGGGGGAGGGGTGAGGTCGGCGGGGAGATCACGGGGGCTGGGTGAGTGCCCGTTAGACCCTTGAGAAGATCCAAAATGGCTCCCTGCCTCCTGGAGTCTGTCGTCCGGTGTGGGGAGCGTGGCTCCCACAGCGAGGAAGCCAGGCTGTAAAAGTAGGACTTGCGTTCTCAGGGCGCCAGCAACAGAAGAACCAACCCTCACAAATCCAAAGTAGTAATGCTTTATGGGAAGGACAAGTCGGGACTCACGGAGCACAGGAAAGCGGAAGAACCAGGTCTTGGGCCGGGTGAGCGCAGAGATCGCACAGGGATCTGGTAGAGGGGCCGGGGAGGAGGCTTCAGCCCATTTCCAGTCTGAAAGATACGTTTTTAGGCTTGGTGACACAATTGGCACTGATTGTCTTAACTCCAGTCACGCACCCGCCCCTCGGCCTGCCAAGATTTTAATCCAAAGCAGGAGCGGTAGTTCCTCAAAGAGAAATCTGGGGGCCGTTGCCAGATGTAGGAAAACTGCCGCTGAGCAGGTTAAAATAACAGATAGGAGGTGAGTGAGTCCAGACTGTGCGTGTTGGTTCTTCCGGGCATTTTTGCAGAGCTACATAGTAAAGGAAGGGCGAAGCGGAGAGAGTTCGCGGTTAGCGGCTAGAGACAGGGAAGCAGATTTTAAACAAGGACATGAGGGGGCGCCTGGGTGGCTCAGTCGGTTGAGCCTCCGGCTTCGGCTCAGGTCATGATCTCACGTTCGTGGGTTCGAGCCCCGCATTGGGCTCTGTGCTGACAGCTAGCTCAGAGCCTGGAGCCTGCTTCCGGTTCTGTGTCTCCTTCTCTCTCTGCCCCTCCCCCTCTCATGCTCTGTCTCTCTCAGTATCAAAAATTAAAAAAAAAATTAAACAAGGACATGAGGAAAAATGCACCTCTTTTTGCCCCCCCACCTGCCTGTGCACAGAGCAAGGAGGCACATCGAGTGTCCTTGCACAGCGTCCTCACAAGGCCCCCGGTTCCCTATCCTAGCGACGCCAGAGGAGCAGACAGGGAAGCGATGGAGCGGCTGGCCGCGCACAGGAGCCATTTGACTCGCGTGATCAGGCGGCGCGATACCGTTGACTGTCTGGCATGAGTGTCTCCGTTGTAACTTGTATTTCTAACTTGGTTTTACAGCCGAAACGCCACTGAGGAGTTGGAAGGGTGGGGCTTCTGTTTGGTGCACGGCTGGGGGAATGATGTGGTGCTCTGGACATCACTGGAGTCAGGCAGCATTTTCCAAACTGGTGTCCGTAGTCGAGCCGGGGAAAGGCCGTGCCCACACTTCCTCTCTCGGGTATTCCGTGGCCTATTAGAGGGTGTGGCAAAGAAATCTGCTTAGTAGCTTGGCAGGCCAACTTTTTGGTGTTGGAGAAAACCTTCATATCAGTAACCCCGAAGAGTTGGGAACATACTTAACTTTAAATGCACCATCACATCTGTTTGTCGTCTGCTCTTGTTCTTAAGGCCAACACCTAGTTACATTGTGTGGCAGGTCATAATGTAATACAGCCACATTTCTAAGAAAATCCAGCCAAAGAATTCTAGTCGTGTACTTGTGATTGTTTGCCAATAATGATATCCTATTGTTAAAAAGTAATGGCCTGGTCACTATGAATAAATATCAAACTTTCAACTCACAGGAGTCCATTGTGGACCTTGAGCCTGGAAGCAAGATACCAGCCTGTCAGGTACCCGGTGAATGTGAAGGTTCTGGAGGGAAGGTGCAGGCTGGCAGGGAAAGCACCAGGGGCAGGGGGAGCCCACCTTGTCCTCTGAGACCAGCAGGAGGGGCGCAGGATGGGTGCAGATAACAGCCTGGAGGTGGAGGAGAGGAAGGGTAAGGAGCTGACGTGTCAGTGGTGGCGCGAGCTGCGTGTTGATGGGGAGGGACGGGAGTAGAGTTGGGAGCTCACAGTGAGAAGGCAGAGCACTTACTATGACAAACCTGAAAGATAAATATAAAAAATTACTGAGCCATGTTTGAGAGTTCAACTGAAGCCAGAATTCGTAAGGACATCAAGGATCTAGTTGTCAGGTCAGTGGCTTCCTCTGCTGCCATTCGTCATCCCCAGGACAGAATGGGAGAGCATGCAAGGTTGGAAGGACGCACTGCTTGAGGTGGGGAGAACACACAGTACCAGGAAATGGAAGCGGAGGAGGAAGCTCATGACCATGACCCTGATGCTATTGCAGTGGTTATTCACGGGTTGAGAGCAGGCATGGAGGAACATGAAATCAGAGATTCAGATGAATTTAAAGATCAGGTATAATGAGTCTGAGACTCTGTTTAATAAAGGTAGGAAGAAATAAGGTTACAGTCTGCATTAGTTTCCTGTGGCTGCCGTAAGACATGACCACAGACTGGGTGGTTTAAAAACCACTAGCTTCTGGTGGTTCCCCAAATCCTTGGCCTTTCTCAGCTTGTACGTATATCACTCTGCACTCTGCCTTCCATCTTCACATCGCCTTCTCTGTCTCTCCTCCCATTGAGGCTACTGCTCATTGGATGAGGGCCCACAGATTCAGGGTGGCCTCATCTCAAGATCCTTAACTAACTTATGTCTGCAAAGACTCTTTTCCAAACAGGGTCACATTCAGAGGTTCTGAGTGGGCACCATTGGTGACTGGTGGTCACCATCTGGCCCATTCCACAGCCCTAGAGTGGAGTTTCAGAGAGAACCATTTCAGAACTAGGGCAATCCCAGTGACATGACCCAAGTGATGGCCATGAGGAGGAGTTGCCAAAAGGAAAGAGAAAATGGAGCTTTGGGTTAAAGAATGGAGATGAGGATGGGACCGGGACCGAAGAAGACCAGGAACGAGGAATCCCAGAGGAGGGGGAAGGTGAGTGCTGTGGGGGTGGCTGAGTCACGGCGGGGAAACGGCGATCTGGCGGTGGTTCTCAGCTCTGCCTCCACACTGGAACCATCTGAAGAGGTTTAAAAAAGGACCCACCCCATAAATTTCTCCTCAGTTCATCGAAGACAGGCCCCAAACAGCATTTTTGTAATTGTTCGGGCAATCTAATATACAAAACATGACCTCCAGAAAGAAGTAGGAACTGCGAGCCAAGGGTGTCCCCTCCAGCGAGACCTGAAAGAGACATCTGGGAAGGAGACTGTGGAGCTTCCCACCATCATCCCTTGAAGTCTTCAGCAGAACCAGGAAATTAAAAAGTAAGGAAGCAAGAGGTTGCATTACGTGACTTCCCACTGAGGTCATGAAGGGACTGGTTTCAGGCTTATACCACAGATGTATTTCAGATGTGTTCATCAGAACGTATTTCTATAACACTTGCTATTCCTACAAAACAAGGCTTTCCCCCCAAAAAAGATTTTCTTAATATATTTGGAGAAATATCTTTTGCCAGAATAATATTTAGTGGCCTTTTGTATTTTTTGAATATATAATAAACTACATTAAAAATTTCAAGCACAGGGTACAAAATCAATGTACAGAATTCGGTTGCATTTTTATATACCAAAAATGCAGCAACAGAAAGAGAAATCAAGAAACTGATCCCATGCACAACTGCATGAAAAGCCATAAAATAGCTAGGAATAAACCTAACCGAAGATGTAAAAGACCTGCATGATGAAAACTAT
>NC_043707.1:16610708-16612387 GCF_006229205.1 Suricata suricatta
GAACGAGCCGTGCTCCAGGCCTGGCCCACAGAGGAGGGCCCAGCATTAAGGACACGAGAGAGGCATATTTATTTCACATGGACAAGCATGATTCCTTTGCATGCTGAACATGAAAGCTCGCGTGAGGAAGGTACCCGTAACAGCAGAATTAATGTGCTTTTGTCCACAGGGAGCAGGGAGGGCCACAAAGAGGTTTTCAAAGACAGTTACCCCGCAAGCAGAGTTGAGACCACAGGCTTTGAAATCTCTGGTTTATTTCATCATCAAAGGGTCTGTCGCCTAGGCGTGGCCACGGGGTGCTTCGGGCTCTGCCATGTCTCGATGAGCTGTAAGGTCAGGAGGAAGAGGATGGGCTCCGACCCCACCCCCCAGGGTGGCTAGGGAGAGTGAAGCTCGGTGGGGAGGTACATGCCACGCGCAATTAGCAAGGCCACTCCGGGTGGACAGTGACGGGGACAGACTGCTGTGTGCGCAGCGACAGAACCATCACCACTGACAATACCTATCGTAATCAGAAGATCTGCTCTTGTTAGAGCAGTTTCCCAAGGCCTCTTATGGGCTGAAGGGAAAGGATTCGCGATGGACTGGGCGTGCCTGAAGCAGGTCAACGCTGCCTAGACAGACCGGGGAGAGCTGGCGGCTGGGACCCTGGTCTCGTGGCCTCCGCTGGGCTTCCCGGTTCCAGGATGATGGAGCCTGAGCCGGGAAAGGGGGCTGGAGCCTGGGTTTGCGGGGGGCCGAGGCTCACAGGCTCTCCGGGCAAAGCCCTGGAGGACGAGACGCCCTTGCGTCGCGGTGGCTCACTCCCACCTGAAGTCCTGTCCAACAGTTTCATAAAATTTAATATTATAAGGTCTATAAAATTCCCGCAGCTGGTCTATCACTTCGGGGTCGATCTGTACATGAGTTCTGCCTTTCGATTTGCCCAGGCACCGAGGCAGGAGGCTCGACTCCGTTTTCCTCAAGCAAGGGAATCCTTTGGTCTTGTTGAAGTAGAAGTGCTTGTCCGTGATGAATCGCTTGATGCCCAGGAAGTCCTGGACCCGGCCCATCTCGCCGGCCGGGTCGGTGATGAGCCGCTCGCCGCTGACGAAGTGGATCTGGGCCAGCGGGAAGTAGCGCAGCCAGCTCTCCAGGTGCAGCGCGTACATGCCGATGCGGATGGCGTTCCACGACACGTCCACCTGGCCCAGCGTGCGGTTGCGGAACGAGAGGCCCTCGAAGGTGGGGATGTCCGGCTTCTTGGAGAGCGTCTGCGTGTAATCCGAGATGGCCCGGGTCACCGGGTTCCGCACGACCACGATCAGCTTGGTGTCCCGGGACATGTTGAAGATGCGGCGAGGGGCCTCCTGAGTGACGAAGTAGCTGGGCGTCTTCTCCAGTGTGATCTGGCTCTCGAGGGTCCGGGGCATCAGGCTCCTGTGGGGCAGAGCGGCACACGGTCAGACCCGTTCCTTCCCCCAGCTCCTGAGTGCGCCCCCTCTCCCCTCGGTGACACTGGAGCCCCGCCTGCGGTCACCCCCGAGGAACCCACGTTCAGAGCCCGTGTTTTCGCGGGCCGGACCATGGGCTAGAGTCACTCCGCTGCATAAGATCTCCAGCGAGGAGCCCGCTTCAACTTGTGCTGGTTGTTTAAGAAAAAAATCTTTAACAGGTTTGCTTTAAGAGGACACAACCTA
>NC_043707.1:16612487-16626922 GCF_006229205.1 Suricata suricatta
GGAGGGCATGAGGGATGCAGGAGCCACATGGGCAGGAAGCAAGGGGGTGAAGATGGGGGGTGGGGAAAGGAGGTTCTTGCGGGCGGAGGCTGCTGCAGAAACATCATGCGGAGCTCTGTGGAGACCGTCTCTTTCTGAAACCGAAGTTTTTGTCGGCTCTCTGCTTAAGCTTTGTATCTCAAGTGCCAAGCTACAAGCCCAGGGACTGGTGGGATGGCAGATGTTTTTACTCGGCCAGCACAATATTTTGGAATAATCTCCAACGTTTGAAACTTGGGAGTGTTCATATAAAAATAGGCATTTCCATTTATTTTTTAACGGAAACTTGGCTCCACTGCATCCCAACACGGCAACAGTCAGTTGCTGCCTTTGGATGAAGCCTGTGCTTCCCAGTCCCGGCCTGGCCCCTGCTGGCGTGTGAGTTCCCAGCCCGGCGCCGGGTGTGTGCTGGGACCTCAGAATAAAGCCCACCCCCTCTGGCATGGCGCCCACAACCACCCCCACTACGATTTCTGCATCGTCTCCTTCTCTTCCCTCATGCTCTGTTCCAACTCTCGCAACTCCGTGCCTTTTCCCAACTCTCTTAAGTCCCTCTGCCTTTGCCTGGAATACTTCTTCTCCCTGCCCTCTATCCCTACCCCAGGTCTCCAGCTAATGGAAGCTTCCATAAGACTTCACTCGTGTCACCTGCTTGATACCATGAAGCCTTCCCCAACCGAGCTATGTGCTCGCTCTTCTGTGTTCACTTGGCAGTTTGCACACACCTCAGTTACAGCTTTTATCACACTAGTTAGTGCGATTTGTAGAAATGTCCCACCACGCGCCATGCTTCTCGAGGGTCAAGATTGTATCTTGCTAACACACGGTAGGCACACAGCAAATGCCCGATGGATGAAAGTGTGAGTGGGTGGGTGTTGAAGGCCTGGGGGCACGGGCAGCAATGCTCCACAGAACTACACTTCTGGGAGGATTCCCGGAGAGCTGCAGGGTACTCACAGGTAAGCCGGGAAGGCCGCCGACCCTCCGGGGGCCGCTGGTCCGCTCGGTCAGGCCTGCTGCACGTTTCCTGGAAATGAGAGTCTGACTTACAGTCTGGAGGACACAAAGCCCAAGACATTAGTTCTGTGTCTTGGCCCGTCTTCCTGCCCCAAGCATCTTGCAGGAGATCAGATGATTGAGACCCATGGTACCAAGGAGCCCGTCCTGGGAGCTGTCCCCGCCCGGAAGCTGGGGCCCTGAACCTCTCCAGCGACCAGAAGAAGGACAGATCGGTTTCATGTGGACATGAATGAACTGCCCTTACACATTCCCCATCCAAAAGTGTTTGATGTCTTGTGACCCTGGGCCACGTGGTGGCCTAAGCACTATCCAGAGGGAAACAGACTTACACTGGGGACGCAAAGGAAACGCCCAAGAAAGAGGAAGTTTTGCTTATCTGTCCCTATTAGGGGTGAGAGTCTGGTCAAAGCTGACGAAAATTCTGGATGGTGTGCACGCCAGCGCAGCCTCATTGCTCTCCATTGTAAGCTTTCCCAGGCTGCCTGGAGTAAGTATGCTGGATGGAGGAAGTATGCTCGAAGTACTAATGAATCGGTCAGAGTCTACTGTAATTAGCATATCAATCATTGTATGCAAATGAAGGAGGCTAAAGTACCTCAAAAATCCCAGCTGAAATGACTGAAATCTGGTGTACAGGCATCTGCTCAGCCAACTCTGATTTTTAATCCAGTGTAAATGTCCCCTTTCACCCAGGATGCTCGGGGGCAAACTCGCACGAGTTCCAAATTAGTACAGTTTAAGCAAATGAAGTTTAATCTAGACCAATAAAGCTCCTCTGGGCACACACGCTTCTCTCTAACAGTCCAGGTGTGTGGCGATTCCACACCAGGCTCTTTCCTTGCTAGTGCTCACAATTCACCCTGCATCTGCATCCCACCCAGCATTAAGGGAGTCTCGAAATCCACGAAGACCCTCCCAAAAGACAACAGAGCCCACAGCCACGGAGCCTGCCGAGCAAGGGGCCCCGCACTGGGCAGGCTCCGGATGTGCCGGGCTGTGCGCACGGGGAAGCTGGAGGCGGCCAGCCAACTGCAGGCGGGGCAGCCTGTGTAGCTGGTGCGCAGAGACGTTTGATTTTCCCCTGGTTGGTTCTGAGTTGGAAGCCTGGACATAAAAGTAGGAATGCGGGCAGTCGTGGCCCAAGTCCTGATCATTTTGCTATAGGAGTTGCGAGTCAGAGTTCCATTGTTGTATTTGGCCTGGCTGTTGGGTATTTGGACATTCTGTCTCCTGGGAGGAAAGTGGGGCACAGGCAGAACTAGCCTCCTCCACTTGAGTTGCAGCATCCTTCCTACTCACTGCTTCCCCGTATTATGAACGGTGCCCCCTGGGGTTGTGCAAGGGGAGTGCTATCACTGTCTCACGACCTCTGGGTAGAACTCAGTCCTCCCTAGGTTGCCTTCCTTTGGTCTGACCATTTGCTATCCATTACTTGGATCTTACCCTGGTCTCCAACACCAGCTTCTTCCTCTTAAAGGGCTGATCTTCCAGATGTGGTGGGCTCCTTCCCAACATCCTCTGCTCCATCCTGGGTAGACTTATACTCCCTCTCCCCTGCCACTCTTTCATTCTGTCTTCCTTCTGTTATAGCACTAAGCACTCTCTCACATTATGTATTAAGTTTCCTCAGCTAACGTCTGTCTCCTCCACGGACCTGTAAGCTCCCTGAAGGCGCGGTCCAGTCCATCTTCAGCGTGGTGCCCAGCACACAGCAAGTACTTAATAATCATTTGAGTAAATTAACTACCTGGGGCTCTGTCCCCTAAATGCCAGCCTTTTTTTTTACTATTGCTGAGCCCCCAAAATGGATGCCATCCCTAAGGCTCTGCCTTCTGCCTGGGATCGCGTAGGTCTCTGGGGTTCTTATTGCCACTATCAGCTTACACAGCATCTTTGTGGGATTTAGAAAAAGTTTCTCCCTTTGGCAGATAAAGGAGAATAGGGTGGGATGGACACGGCCCTTCAGGGGCACAGTACGTGTAGCAAAGAGTGCAGACTGGGTGCCAGCGCCTCCCCCCACCCCCGAACATCTCTGTGTAGGACACCGATGCCACAATCACGCATGGCATCACCGTCCCACCCGTTCACCGGGAGTCCCTGGACCTCACTGCTCCTGGGATGGGCACCGAGACATTCAAGATGCTTCAATTCTGCTGGCTGCGTGCCCTGCCTCTGAGGAGCGCCCCGACCCCTCCCGGTGTCCCGGAGCCTTGAGACTGCCCCCACCGCACATCTGATCTCTCCGGTATGTGCGGGGACGCATGTCCGCAGGGACGCATGCTCGTGGGTGTGCCTGGCCCTTTCCCAATAGCTTCATTCACACTTATTAATGCCCAAAGCTCTTCAGCAAACATTTCCTGCGTGCTTGCAAAAGGAGGGCACGGCGTAGGGACAGCCAGCATTTACTGAAGGCGTTTGGTGTGGCCACTGTTGTGCTGGCTGTGTCTTTACAACCCTATGAAGCAAGAACTATTTCAAAGCGTAGTTAACGCAGGACGTTGAGTGCAGTGGTTAAGAGCACGGGCTGCCGGGGGCGCCTGGCTGGCTCATCAGGAAGAGTGTGCGACTCTTGATCTTGGGGTTATGGATCCGAGCCCCATCTTGGGTGTTGAGCTTATTTAAATAAATAAATATACTTAAAAAAAAAAAAAGACTGGGTTCTAAGTGTACCTCACTGCTCTCTTACTCTGGGACCTCACGCAAGCTGTTTTATACTCCCGATGCTTCTGTTTCTCCCTCTAGAAAATGGGGGTGCCACATCTGATCGCTGCCATCTGGATGCCGCCCTGGCGCAGAGCACACACGAGAGGCGTGAGCGAGCAAGGCAAGTACAAGAATCGAAGCCGGTGCAGGAGCTGAACACGGGACCAGCCCTGGGGCTCCTTCCCCCTTATAACCAATCTCATGGCCTCTTGGAATAAAAACTTTTTCATTAGATACCACAGGTACAATCCTGTCACATCTCCCAGGAACAAGAATGGCACAATGTGGACCTTAGGTGAAGAACCTACTAGATGAAGTGCAAACAAATGAATCAGCAGTGGGATTTCATGCACTCCACCTAATTTACTGCACACTTCGGGCGGACTCGCCAGGCACGGAAGATACACTGCTGTGTTCGACTCCTATCTGCCCCCTCCTGGAGCTCTCGGCCTAATGAGGCGGGAAGACATGTAAACAAATAATCACTGCCTAGGTAATAACCTGAAACTGCATGACGAGGCAGAAAGAGCAGGGACTTTCCCGGAGGAAGTGACAAGGGAGGAGGGTGAGGAGGAATTCCTCCTTTGGAGAAGAACGTTCTAGGCCAGGCCGAAGTGCCCCTGGCACAGGGCTCATCTCGGCGGGGGCAAGTGGGACTGAGGAGTAACAGCACTGGGCTACATTCTGCTCACTGGGTCCGACCCATCTCCACGGCCCGGTTCCAAGGCTACTCCCAGGTTTTCCACCAACTCAGAGTGTATCTCACCCCTGCATACCTGGTACTGAGGACAGAAATGCAGATCCACTTTTTCCCCAGATAAGGCGGGCCCAGTCGGTCAACTTAGAGCTCTTCCATGGGGAACATCTGTCCTCTCCTCCCTCTCCAGCTCCCAGAGCCCAGCACTGGAAATTGAAGAACCAAATCAGATGGACAAATAGGTGCCCCGGTGGAGCTCCTCACATCTTGACAATGAACTTGGCTCTTGCTTGATAAACTTGGCTTCCTGATAAGTAAGGAGGACATGTTGCTTTTATGAAAGGAAAGCAGGGAGGGAGAGAAAAGAGAGAGAGAGGAGGGAGGGAGGGAGGGAGAGAGAGAGAGAGAGAGAGGAGGAGGAGGAGGAGGAAGAGGGAGAGAGAGGAGGGAGAGAGAGAGAGGAAGAAGAGGGGGGGAGAGAGAGACAGAGAGACAGAGAGACAGAGAGAGGGAGGGAGGGAGAGAGGGAGAGGGAGAGAGAGGGAGGGAGGGAGGGAGAGAGGAGGGAGAGGGAGAGAAAGCATTTGTACCTCAGCTGCCAAAACAAACTCAGAATAAACTTTACTTCTTTTTCCTAATGTGAAATGGAAATGTCAATGTATCATTTAGGAATTATTCCTAACTGCTTTATACTGACAACAGTTGCTTCAACACATTAGGGATTTATTCTCCCAAAGAGGTTATTAAAAGAAATCTGGAACTGGACAGGCTAGCACAGCAGCTCCATTTTGTTATCAAGGACTTAGGCTCCTCCTCTTGCCACATCATCCTCAGTCCATGGTTCTTATCCTCATGGCCCAAAATGGATGCGCATGCATCAGCTACCACATCTGTGTTCCAGTAAAAAGAGAAAGAAGTCAGAAAAACACTCTTCCTAACCAAGTCAACTCTGAGGAGATTGCCAAGAAATTCTACCAGCAGTTTATCTCTTGTTGATCACCTCTAGTTAGCTGAAAGGGAAGCCCGAAAATGTAGCCCCTCAGCTGAATGCATCTTCTTCCAGCCAACCAAGGATTTCTATGCTAAGGAAGAAAGAGAGTGGGTACTGGGAGGCAAATACCAATCTGTTACAAGGAAACTCCAACTGTTTGAAAAAAAAAAAAAAAAACGGTCTCTCAGATTCCCAGTATTTTCCAACCATCTTCAAACCATCCGCTAGCATCTCCCACGTCTGAGACCTCTACATCTGTCTTCCTGTCACCTCCACCTGACTTGTCACCTCCACCTGCCTTCTCACGACAAATGTCCCCAGCACCGCCTGCTTCCCGCCCTCATCCCCAGCTAGGAAGCGGGCTCTCTGAGGGATTCGACGGGCAGATGAGGCCCGTTTCCTGGTGTGAACGCACGCGCCCTGGGCAATCTCAAGCTGAGATGGGAGGTCCCCTCCCCAGAGGCTGCACAGTCCGCGCCGGGGAGCCAGCGCCAGCCTGCTCTGCCACACGAGTGGATGTCTCTAGCCAGGAAGCACCTGGGAGAACAAGTCAGAGGCTGGAGTCTTGTTACCCACTGTCCTGAAGTCCGTTATCCAGACACGATGCCCGGGGTCTGGACTGACCCTGAGCTCCGGGCACCGGGCTGAGTGGATTTCTAACACCTCTACGACGGGTCAGATTACATTCCATCTGATGATGCAAAGGAGTCACGTCATACAAGCATTTAATTCCCCTAAATCCGGTATGTTATCTCAGGGAGAGGAGGGGGTGGTTTAAATAGTGTGAGTGGGGCGCCTGGGAGGCTCAGTTGGTTAAGCCTCTGGCTTCAGCTCAGGTCAGATCTCACAGTCGTGGGTTCAAGCCCCGCATCAGGCTCTGTGCTGACAGCCAGCTCAGAGTTTGGAGCCTGCTTCTGGTTCTGTGTCTCCTTCTCTCTCTGCCCCTCCCCTTCTCATGCTCTGTCTCTCTCTGTATCAAAAATAAAGCATTAAAAAAAATTAAATAGTGTGAGCAGTTTTGTCTGCCATTTTGCTCCATGAGCATATACAATGGTGACCATGACCGGGTGCCACGGACCTTCTGTCCCCTCCAGCCCTACTTCCCCATCACAGTGTAAGCATTCGGCTTCACTGACTTGATTCTGTTGATCACTACTTGTATTTTTCATACTCCATGGCCCCTACATGCAGGCCAACTACTCCATCAGATGCCCGGCTGCGCAAGTAACCAGAAATCCATGGGAGGGAAAGTGGCAGTGTTGGATTGAGGGCTTTTCTCAAAGTGATTCTGCCTTTGCCATGTGACCTGCTGACTTCAGAACCCAGTGTCTGCGGAAGACGCAGCCCTTTGCCCCACCACTTGGCATCTGCATCCCCTGTACCAAACACTCACACCGCTGAAGAAGGGACCAGAACATGAACGAAAAGTGGCAAGAGAAAAGCAGGAGAGGACAGAAGGGCTTCCAGCAGCTTCTTTATTCCTAGGACGCCCTTCCTCCTGCCAACTGCTGGGGGCACATAGTTCGCACCCCGTCCTCAGAGGAGTTTTTGGTGGAAATGCGCGCAGTGGGCATGCGTGTAACTGACATTCATCTCATCCCCACACGCCTCAAAGGACTGGGCAGGCGTCTGCGTGACTGACGTGTGTCTCGCGGATCCCCATCTGACTGGAACGTGACTGACTCCACATGGCTAATTGGATCCTGGCTGACTGACACCTGCTCGGGGTGGGGGGGGGGGCGCTCGGCCCACCGCGCGCCTCAGCCCTGCGTGTCTGCCTGCCGGCTCGCCTCCGCCTCCCGCTGCCGAGCCTCCAGGCCTGCCCTCCGGCTTCCAGAAGGGCTCCGCTCCTCTCCAGGCCTGGAGCTGGCCCTCCCTCCGGGCTGGGCGTCTGTAGCGGAGCCCACTCCGTCCGGATAGAGCCGGCCCTGATGGGGGTCAGCTCTAGGCCCCACTGAGGGATTTCAGAGGCACCTGTGCCACCTTCAGAGCCCCGAACCCTCTCTCCAGAGGCTGCAGCTGTTCGGGGCCTGGGGCGGGGGCAGAGAAGGGGACACAGGGTCACACGGAGACACAAAGATCGAAAAGGATCCAGGAAACAAAGGTATTTGAGCAGGGCCCCAATCTTTCTCCTGCCTCTGCATAAAGATGGCATGATTTGTGAACTGGGTTAAGGTTTAAGTATATGAAAGTCCCTCTCATATACTTAATGGCATTTTCTCTCTGTAAAAACGTCAGATTTGTATTCCCATTTTGCAGAGGGATGATATTGAGGCCCAGAGAATTTTTTAAAGCAACTTGTCTAAGGCCACATAGCCAGGGCTCAAATCTGTAACTTCTGGCTCCAAATTCCTTGCTTTTGTGAGGAAGAGACTTCTACTGTAGCACTAAAATGTAACTTGTCTTTTGGAAAGCACTTGACATCAATGAACGTCATCAGGTCTGGGAATGAGGAACAGCTATGTGTTGTCTTTTAGCAAGATGCTTCCTTTTTTTTTTTTTTAAGTTAATTTTGAGAGGGAGAGAGCGAGCGAGCTCATATGAATGGGGAGGGGCAGAGAGAGAGGGAGAGAGAGTCCCTAGCAGACGCCACGCCGCCAGCTCAGAGCCCGAGGCAGGGCTCAGTCCACTAACCAGGAGACCATGACCAGAGCTGAAATCAAGAGTCGGACACTCGACTAAGCCACTCAGGCACCCCTTAGCTAGCATGCTTTAAGTCTAGTATATTAATACTATAATTGATGATGAAAACAACTAAAAGCTTGATTATTTTAAGAGGATTTCTGGCGTGACAACCAGCAGAGCTGAGAGTCTGTCTCCCCAAATGGTCCTCAGTTCATTAAAACTCAACGAATCCCCCACTACTTCTCTGAGATACCCTCTTGGCCCTAGCCTTACGCTTCCTGCGGTTAGAAACTTCCTAGGTCTCTCGCCTTGAAGCAGATGTGCTCCCACATCAGGGGACCCCGCAGTGGGGGGCCTGCAGGTAAGGAAGGTGACCCACCATTTCTCAAAGATCGTTTTGTAAAGTGTTTTGTCAGCTTGAGATTATGAAGTTGGACCTTGTGAAACTGCCGTTTTGACCTACAAAAATGGCAATTTCATCCCATTCAACCCCTATAAACTTCTTAGGAATTTACAGGAAATTGCTACTTGTAATGTCTCTTTTATTTTAGTTACTCAGATGTATTTAAATGGCATCATCTGGAAAAATATGAGGATTTAAAGGCTGCTTCCCCCCTCTTCTCATATCTCATGAAATGATATTACTCAAATTCTCATTAATCTTTGGCATCAGGGCCTTCCTTGGTTTGAGTAATCTCACAGCTGCTGTCAGGTCCCACTGTCTGCACCGTGTGTGGTGACACCGGGGCGCGGTCTCCTCGCCGCTTACACCCGCTCCCAGTACGTCAGGACGGCTGACTTTCCAGCGTTTGGTGGGGAAGGGGGGGCCTCACGATCCCATCAACATAACCACCTAACACCTCACTGTTGGGAGCCGCCGAGTTTTGGCCGCCTCGGGCAAGGACATGTCGCTCTCCAGGGAGCGACCAAAAAAACAAGATTTACATCTGGAGGCTAGGAGAGTGCATTTCCTGGTCCAGGATTCAGAGACAGTCATACTGGGCCGGACGAGAAAAGCCAAAATGAACAAAAGATCAAACCGCATTCGGGCTTATGCAGCGCTAATCTTCCCCTGCCCAGTATTGCGGACAAAAGTCTGGGCGCTTCCTTTGATGCTGTGTTCAGAGTTTCAGTTTCGGTTTCCCCTTTTTCTAATAATCATTTGACTCTGTTACCTGGCAACCAACCTGGGTCTGTTTCCCGCCCCAAATCCTATATAGGTGGATTATTTTCTTAATAAACGGGGGCTTGATCGGAAAACCCTTGTCTTGCCTCACTCTCTGTGCTCCCCTTCCTGCCCTACCCTCTCTCCCTCCCTCAGGAACGGACCCACAAGGATTTACCGCCCCGCCAGCTGGGGCAAGGGACCAGACAAGTGACGCCCCAACGTGGGGTGAGACAGGGACACGACAAGTGGCCCCCAACGTGGGGCTGTATGAGGAAACACGACACCTCACTTTGTAAGACGACCTTCCAGTGGCTTGACTACCTCCAACACTTGCCCTTGAGCTCAGGTCGCAAAGGAGGAGAACTACATCTGTGTTAAATGCCTTCCCTCGCACCACGTCCAGGCAGCGACCTGTGTGAACGCCCCCTCGCACCACGTCCAGGCAGCGACCTGTGTGAACGCCCCGGATTAGCCCTGAATTCGCCCCAGGATGTACAAACAATACGTCATGGTTCAAACTCAAGTAATTTAGAGGCAGTCCTTTACTGAAGAGACTTAATAAGGACTCAGCCAGAAGATAACGCCATCTTTTCTGAGGGAACTTTTTAGCGGGGGGAGCTTCATCCCTTATAGAAGCATATTTGGAGACTACTTCCAAGTTTGAGTACAAGCACACAGCAATTCACTTTCCTGGAAAACCCAGCAACAAAATGGCCCTCAGGTAACCGAGTGAATGAACCTTTTGAGTAGGTAATTTAATGTTTCCTATTTGGATGCTAAGATTTTTTTTTTTTTTTTGGCCAAATGTTGGTTTTCTCTTTTGGCATACGTCACATTTAGCTAATTCTACCTGGCACCATTTAGCCAACCAGTCTGACTATTCCATGTTGTCTCCTGGTACTTGTAAATATAACCTTGACATCCAATGGACAAAAGGATACTCGTCTGTTTGCCAGGACAGTAGTATGCGTTTCTAGTTCACTTAGAAACGGTGTCAAATTGTCAAAGGACAGTCTCCTTTTATGCCACTTAAAAAGAAAAACCAGAATTTGCTATCCTACCCACCCTTCTGACTCTAATAGCGAATTTAGAAAAAGGAGAGGAAGAAACAGGGAGAATTAAAAGCCTTGGATCGATACTTGGATCATATGACTTGACCCATAAATGATTTATAGACTTGAACTTGAAGCCAATAATATACCAAGGGCCTTAGTTTATTCATTCTAAATGTTCTCTATTGAGTGAAACAGAATCAAACCAGGACCACTGGCCAAACAAATGAGCTAGAGCTTCCTGTCCCTCATGAAGAACATGAGAACAAGTGACCTGCCGTTTGTAAAGATGAAATGTGACATTGAGATTTCAAGGAATATTATTTGGACCAGTGTTTCCCACACTTTAGACATCTGGGCATCCTTACAATTTTTGTCAGACCCGCATAATACCTGTGCCATTACGACCTTAACCTTTTTCATCATCTCTTTTTTATTTACTTAATGTTTATTTTAAAAGGAAACCTTACGTTTCTGTCATAGATGGAAAATCAGTCCCACCAACCCGAACTGATGAACATGCAAGAGCACAATTGTCACTAGGAGGACAGATGTCTCTGCTGCCTCCATTCCTCCGGCTTTCAAGAGATGCGATTTTCATGGGGCATTCCTAGATTCTTGCCATCTCTTTCTTCTCTTACAAAGGTGGCAAGAATTTGCCTAATGGGTGGGCATAGCCATTGGTCCAAATTTCCTGAATGGTGGAGCTAATTCATTTTAAAAACCCTAGTTTTTGTCTGTTTCTCCTTCTTCCACCAGTGGCTCTGTGCCTCACTCTTTCCTCAGGGGTGCTTCCCAAGGTGCTCGCTAGGGGGCAATGTGGGAGGCTATTTGTGAGGCTAAGGAATCCGGTATCAGTCTGGCCTTTATCATAATAAGGATGCCACTGTAACCTCCCCATCCACCTTGTGCTTTTGCCTTTTTTTCTCAGGCGACTCAGAATTCAGATGGAAAGAATAGGGTTGGGTCCCCAAAACTTATTATGTCCCACAAAGTCCAACCAACATTAACATTGTAAAGAGATTATCAATATACTATTTAAAATCCTCTCACACACCACGACATTTGTCCTACTTTGGGATTTGGGGGAAAATGGCCAATGCTTTGGGAAGCTATAGAAATTTATCCGTTTCTTCTAGCTAGAATAGATTATACTTTGGGTTTCCCCTGATGGGTTCTATGCAAAGAGCTAACAATAGTAATTTGTAATAACTGGGGCACTCAAAACTGAGAGCAATATGTAAAGCATTTCAGTGGCCAAATATTTGCTCCAGGAGGGGTGCCTGGGTGGCTCACTTAGTTAAGCATCCAACTTCAGCTCAGATCATGATCTCACAGTTTGTGAGTTTGAGCCCCGAGCTGGACTCTGTGCTGACGGCATGGAGCCTGCTTTGGATTCTGTCTCCCTCACTCTCTGCCCCTCCCCCACTCATATTCATTCTTTCTCCCCCCCCCCCCCGCTCCCTCCCTCTCCCCCTCTCCCTCCTTTCTTTCTCCCTTTCCCCCTCTCTCTCAAAAATAAATAACCATCGGAAACGGAGACTCTGAGGGAGGGAGCGCCAGCTCAAAGCGGAGCTGGGAAAGAGAGCGCCCAGAGACTTAGCCCCGCGGCAGAGAGCGGGTCCAGAGGCTGCACAGCACCTTGCAGGGCCGTGAGCACGTGGAACGGCTGTGCAGGTTGGCACAGAATTTTGAGAGCGAACGGACCTCCAGGGAGGTACAGAGCGGAGGGGAAGAGAGACTGAAATGAGACCTCAGCCCGTGGCGCCTCAGAAAGACAAACTTTCCATTTGCAGCCGCTGGGCGCAGGGAGAGAAATCCGACCCCCTCAGCGGGCTTGTTCTCCGGTGGGCCGGCCACCCGCAGACCTCAGGGGGAGCCAGGGAGGGGCTGGCTCTCCATCCCCCTGCGCAGTCCCGACCAGCAAGCCGCCTGGCTGCCAGACGTTATTTTTACAGTGGTGGAAACAGTAAAGTGGGTGGACTAGGACGTGAAGGCCTAGCGGACCTTAGAAAACTGCAACAATTTGACTCGCCCATGGCACTGGGAAGCTGGACTCAAGGGAGTGGCTGGCAATGCGCATCTGAGAAGGACTTGAGGCGCCTCCATTCTTCTCCCTGCATCCACTAAGGCGGGGCCTCAGAGACCAGCCCCTGAGACCCGACCTACCTACATCCAACCACGCCCATCCGTGCTGGAGAGCTGGATTCTTCTTTTTGTGCTATTTTTTACTTCATTTTTTTCCAGTTTTTTCTTTCCTAATTATTTTTAATTTTTATAATTTTTTCCTTGTTTTTTTTCTTTTTTCCTATTTCTTCCTTTTCTCCCTTTTCCCCCTGGAGTTGGAAAGACCAACATTTAAGCACTGCTGTGATTAGACCAACCCTTACCATCCAGATATTTTTCCTTTATCTCATTCTTATCTCTCGCCTCTGCAGGTTTTAGGCTCTCAGACTGTCCTTTATCTCTGGCTGTCTCTGTGCCCCCAGCTTTTTTTTTCCCCTCCTTTCCTGTCCTCTCTTTTCTTTCCTGCTCCCTTTTTTCCCTTTCCCACTTGGTTTGTTTGTTTACCGGATCTGTCAGTGCGTTTGTGTGCTTGTGTTCCCTGTGTGTTTGTCTGTCTGTTTTCCTTTTCAGGGCTACCTCAAGAAAGAGGCAAAACCACACATAGTGGAAAGTCTCAAATATCACTGAGTAAGGAAATATATTAATTACAGGCACAACAAGAGCAACTGAGAGACACCATTAAAAGAACATCTCCTGAAACGACAGGCCCTTGATAGTCAAAGAGCCTCCTTTAATAGAGCCATACTAACAGGCGCACAGTGCAGAAAGAGCTTTTAAAACTGACAAGGGACAGAAAGCTAGCCAAAATTACGGAACGAAAGAACTCTCCTTTAAAGAAATTCCAGGAAGAAGTCACAGAGACAGAACTGCTCAAAACAGACACAAGCAACATAACTGAACAAGAATTTAGAACAGTTATCATAAAATTAATTGCTGGGCTTGAAAAAGGCAGAGAAGCTGTCAGAGAAGACATTGATACAAAGAATAGGAACCTTCAAAATAGCTGTGACGAGTTTAAAAAGACTATAAATCAGGTGAATAATAAGATGGAGGCTGCCAATGCACGGATTGAAGAAGCAGAGAGGAAAATAGGTGAATTAGAAGACACAGTTATAGCAAAAGAAGAAGCTGAGAAAAAGAGTAAATGATTCAGGAGCACAAGAGAGAATCAGAGACCTGAGTGATACAACCAAACAGAACAATGTCTGGATCATAGGAGTTCCTCAAGAGGAAGAAAAAGAGGGAGATCCTGAAGAGGTGCTGGACAAATTATACATGAAAATTTCTCCAATCTGGGTAAAGAGAAAGATATTGAAATTCAAGAGATATACCGAACTCCCCTAAGACGTAACATAAACTGACCTTCAGCACGACATATCATAGTGAAACTGTCAAAATATAAAGAGAGGCTTCTGAAATCAGTGAGGGATAAAAGGGCCCTAACATACAAAGGGAAACCTATCAGAGTGGTTACAGACCTATCTACTGAAACTTGGCAGGCCAGAAAGGAGTGGCAGGAAATTTTCAATGTGATGAACAGGAAGAATATGCAGTCAAGAATTCTTTATCCAGCGAGCCTGTCATTCAAAATAGAAGGAGAGATAAAGGTTTTCCCAAATAAACAAAAGTTGAGAGAACTCATCACCACCAAACCAGTCCTACAAGAAATCCTAAGAGGGACTCTATGAGGGAAAGGTAGCAAGGAATATAAGACACCAGAGACATCAGTACAAACATGAATCCTACAGAGAACACAATGAATCTAAACCATATTTTTCAATAATAACACTGAATGTCAATGGACTGAATGCTCCAACCAAATGACGCAGGGTAGCAGAATGGATAAAAAAACAAAACCCATCTATTTGCTGTCTACAGGAGACGCATTTTCGACTGGAAGACACCTACAGGTTGAAAGTAAAGGGATGGAGAAATATCTATCAGGCAACTGGAAGCCAAAAGAAAGCTGGAGTAGCCATACTAATATCAGACAAACTGGACTTTAAAGTAAAGGCAGTAACAAAAGATGAAGAAGGACATTATATAATAATTACAGGGTCTCTCCATCAGGAA
>NC_043707.1:16627022-16629422 GCF_006229205.1 Suricata suricatta
AGGCTAAAGTCTGGGATTGTGATGCCTCCCATTTTGGTTTTCTTCTTCAATATTACTTTGGCTATTCAGGGGTTTTTGTGGTTCCATATGAATTTTAAGATAGTTTGTTCTAGCTTTGAGGAGAATGGTGATGCAACTTTGATGGGGATTGCATTGAATATGTAGATTGCCGTGGGTAATAGTGACATTTCAACAATGTTCTTCCAATCCATGAGCACGGAATGTTTTTCCATTTCTTTGTGTCTTCTTCAATTTCCTTCATAAGTCTTCTATAGTTTTCAGTATACAGGTCTTTTACATCTTTGGTTAGGTTTATTCCTAGGTATTTTATGATTTTTTTGGGCAATTGTGAATGGGATTCGTTTCTTGATTTCTCTTTCTGTTGCTTCATTTTTGGTGTATAGGAATGCAACTGATTTTTGTACATTGATTTTGTATCCTGCAACTTTACTGAATTCATGGATCAGTTCTAGAAGGCTTCTGGTGGAGTCGATCGGGTTTTCCATGTAGAGTATCATGTCATCTGTGAAAAGTGAAAGTTTGACTTCTTCTTTGCCGATTCTGATGCTTTTTATTTCCTTTTGTTGTCTGATTGCTGATGCTTGGACTTCCAGCACTATGTTAAACAACAGTGGTGAGAGTGGACATCCCTGTCATGTCCCTAATTTCAGGGGGAAAGTTCTCAGTTTTTCCCCATTGAGGATGACATTAGCTGTGGCCTTTTCATAAATGGCTTTTATGATGTTTAAGTTCCTCTATCCCGACTTTCTCAAGGGTTTTATTAAGAAGGGATGTTGTATTTTGTCAAATGCTTTTTCTGCATCTATCGATAGGATCATATGGTTTTTTCTTTGCTTTTGTTAATGTGCTGTATCACATTGATGGATTTGCGAATACTGAACCAGCTCTGTAACCCAGGAATGAATCCCACTTGATCATAATGGATAATTCTTTTTATATGCCATTGAATTCGATTTGCTAGTATCTTGTTGAGTATTTTTGCATCCATATTCATTAAGGATATTGGCCTATAGTTCTCTTTTTTTGTTGGGTCTCTGTCTGGCTTAGGAATCAAAGTGATGTGCTTTGTAGAATGAGTCCGGAAGTCTTCCTTCCATTTCTATTTTTTGGAATAACTTGAGAAGGATTGGTATTAACTCTGCTTTAAATGTCTGGTAGAATTCCCCTGGGAATCCATCCAGCCCTGGGCTTTTATTCGTGGGGAGATTTTTGATAACTGATTGGATTTCTTCACTGGTTATGGGTCTGTTTAGATTTTCTATCTCTTTGCGTTTGAATTTTGGTAGTGCATGTGCATTTAGGAATTTGTCCCTTTCTTGTAGATTGTTCAGTTTGTTGGCATATAATTTTTCATAGTAATCTCTGATGATTGCTTATATTTTCCAGGGATCTGTTGTAATAGATCCATTTTCCTTCATGATTTTGTCTATTTGAGTGTTCTCTCTTTTCTTTCTGAGGAGCCTAACTAGAGGTTTATCAATTTTGTTTATTTTTTCAAAAAACCTACTCTTGGATTCATTGGTCTATTCAATTGTTTTGTGGATTCTATCTTGTTTAATTCTGCCCTGATCTTTCTTATCTCTCTTCTTTTGCTGGGTTTGGGGTGCTCTTGCTGCTCCCTTTCTAGTTTCCTTAGGTGCTCTATTAAGTTTTGAGTTTGCGCTTTTTCTAGTTTGTTAAAATAGGCCTGGATTGCAACGAACTTTCCTTTTAGGACTGCCTTTGCTGCGTCCCAGAGAGTTTGTATTGTTGTATTTTCATTTGTTTTCATATATTTTTTAATTTCCTCTCTAATTGCCTGGTTCGCCCAATCATTCTTCAGTAGGGTAGTTTTTAACCTCCACATTTCTGGAGTTTTTCCAGACTTCTTCCAGTGGTTGATTTTGAGTTTCATAGCATTGTGATCGGAAAGTGTGCATGGTGTGATCTCAGTTCTTTTGTATTTATGGAGGGCTGCTTTATGACCCCGTATGTGATCAATCTTGGAGAATGTGTCATGTGCACTCGAGAAGAAAGTGAATTCCCTAGCGTCAGGATGCAGAGTTCTAAATGTATCTATTAATTCCATCTGTTCCAGTGTGCCATTCAGGCCCATTGTTTCTTTAGTGGTTTTTTGTCTGGTTGACCTATCCATTGTTGTAAGTGGGGTATTAAAGTTCCCTGCAATGAGCACATTCTTATCAATAAGATTGCTTCTGTTTGTGATTAGTTGTTTTATGTATTTGGGAGCTCCCAAATTTGGCACATAGATATTTATAATTGTTAGCTCTTCCTGATGGAGAGACCCTGTAATTATTATATAATGTCCTTCTTCATCTTTTGTTACTGCCTTTACTTTAAAGTCCAGTTTGTCTGATATCAGTATGGCTACTCCAGCTT
>NC_043707.1:16629522-16656015 GCF_006229205.1 Suricata suricatta
GCAATCTACATATTCAATGCAATCCCCATCAAAGTTGCATCACCATTCTCCTCAAAGCTAGAACAAACTATCTTAAAATTCATATGGAACCACAAAAACCCCTGAATAGCCAAAGTAATATTGAAGAAGAAAACCAAAATGGGAGGCATCACAATCCCAGACTTTAGCCTCTACTACAAAGCTGTCATCATCAAGACAGTATGGTATTGGCACAAAAACAGACACATGGCCCAATGGAATAGAGAGCCCAGAACTGGACCCACAAATGTATGGCCAATTAATCTTTGACAAAGCAGGAAAGAGTGTCCAATGGAAAAAAGACAGCCTCTTCAACAGGTGGTGTTGGGAGAGCTGGACAGCAACATGCAGAAGAATGAAACTAGACCACTTTCTTACGCTATTCACAGAAATAAACTCAAAAATGGATAAAGGACCTGAATGTGAGACAGAAAACTATCAAACCCTGGAGGAGAAAGCAGGAAATAGCCTGCTTGACCCCAATCGCAGCAATTTCCTCCTCAACACATCCCCAAAGGCAAGGGAATCAAGAACAAAAATGATCTACTGGGACCTCATCAAGATAAAAAGCTTCTGCACTGCAAAGGAAACAATAAAAAAAAGAATAGGCAACCAACAGAATGGGAAATGATAGTGGCAAATGGCATATCGGATAAAGGGCTAGAATCCAAAATCTACAAGGAACTCACTAAACTACATACCCAAAAAAAAATAATCCAGTGAAGAAATGGGCAGAAGACTTGAACAGACACTTCTCCAAAGAGGGCATCCAGATGGCCAATAGGCACATGAAACAATGCTCAGTGTCACTCAGCATCAGGGAAATATAAATACAAATCAAAACCACACTGAAATACCACCTCACACCAGTCAGAGTGGCTAAAATGAACAAATCAAGAGACTATAGATGCTGGCGAGGATGTGGAGAAACGGGCACCCTCCTACACTGTTGATGGGAATGTAAACTGGTGCAGCCGCTCTGGAAAACCGTGTGGAGGTTCCTCAAAAAAACTATCAATGGAACTCTCCTATGACTCAGCAATAGCACTGCTAGGGATTTACCCAAAGGATACAGAAGTGCTGATGCATAGGGGCACATGCACCCCAATGTTCATAGCGGCACTTTCTACAATAGCCAAATCACGGAAAAAGCCTAAATGTCCATCAACTGATGAATGGATCAAGATGTGCTTTATATAAACAATGGAGTATTACATGGCAATAAGAATGATATATGGACATTTGTAGCAAAGTGGATGGACCTCGAGGGTGTCATGCTAAGCGAAATAAGTCAGGTGGAGAAGGATAGATACCATATGTTTGCACTCATAGGTCTAACAGGACAAACCTAACAGAGGACCATAGGGAGGAGAAGGGGGAAAGAGAGTTGGGGAGAGAGAGGGACACAAATCATGAGAGACTATTGAATACTGAAAACAAACCGAGGGCTGAAGGGGGAGGGGGAGGAGGGAAGGGAGTGAAGGTCATGGAGGAGGGCACTTGTGGGGAGAAGCACTGGGTGTTGTATGGAAACCAATTTGACAATAAACTATGATAAAAAATAAATAACCATCAAAAATTTTAAAAATCTATTTTCTCCAGGAGCAAGGTGATATTCAAAAGATTTAAAAACCAGTACAATATTGGGTCAGACCAATGAGGACAGATTCCAGCCACATACAAGTAGGGTGGCCTCCTCAGCTTGGGGCAATGCAAAGTCCTCTGAGACCTTCCTACCCAACGTGCCTCCTGCAGACCAGCATCCTCAGCCTTTTGGGAGCTTGGCAGAAATGCAGACTCTCAGGCCCCACTCCAGATCTGCAGGATCAGAATCTGCATTTTAATCCCCAGGTGACTTACCATGTGAGAAACACGGTGCGGTGCATTTCTGAATTGCTAAAAAGCTGTCGGGCTGGGCTTGGGGGTGGGGGGGTAGAGATGGGGAAATGGGGAGTGGCTTCTCCAGGAGTCTACAATTTCAGTCATGCAAGGTAAGTTCTAGAGAGTCACTGTGCCACCCAGTGCCTATGCTTAAGCACATCATATTGTGTACTTAAAATGTTGCTAAGAGGGGCGCCCCGGTGGCTCAGTCAGTTGAGTGTCTGACACTTGATTTCAGCTCAGGTCATGATCCCGAGGTCATAGGATCCAGCCCCCCACCTTCGCGCTAAGTGTGGAGCCTGCTTGAGATACTTTCTCCTTCCCTCTGCCCCCTCCCCTGCTCTCTCTCTTTAAAAATGAATAATAATAATAAAAGTGTTTTTAAAATGTTGCTAAGAAGATCTCTGTTAACTAGCGTATTTTTTTTAAGTCACAAAGGCACACAAGGAAACTGACGGAGATGTTAGCCCTATAACCTTGATCGTGGTGATGGTATCATAGACATGTGCACACCTCCAAACTCATGAAACTACGCATTAAACACACACAGGGATCTTATTTTTGCATACAATTATACTTGGATAAAGTTGTTATAAGAAGACAGTACTAAAGAAGAAAATCCCCTCTCAAAAAAAGGGTAAAAAGCTGCCAAGGGATACAAGTCTGTGGACCCCACCCTCCACCTCTGGGAGGTCTGGAAGGCAGGCAGTGGATGTCACCAGACGCTGGAGCTGGCGGAGCCTTCCAGGCACCAGGCCTCCCTCCTGAGGGCTGCGCCAATGGCAACAGTGCCCCCCACTCTGATTTGGGCCCCCGAACAGCCAGGTTGGCTTCCTGTTTCACTGTCAAGAAATTAGTTCTTCCCAAAAGGACTTTACAGGGTCCCTGAATCACTTTCTCTGAAATATTGAAGCCTTTGATTAAAAAAAGGAATAGATGCTCTGAAAAAAAAAAAGTAAATAAAAGATCTACAACCAATAGGGCAAATGCAAACATTGGTTAAACTTCTGTGGTGCATACCTGGATGTCTGTTATATTATTTCCTATGTGTTTGAAACTTTGAAACTACAAGACAAAAAAAAATAAAAACCTATTCAGTAAAAGCAATAGATCCCCAACTGAGAGAAAGAGAACTGCAAAGAAAAGGATAAAAATCACCCATAATTCCAGTAGTCAGATACACCTTTGGGTATTTATCCATTCAGTACCTCTTCCTGTTAAAAAGGAGATTTTGATTTTGCATTTTTATTATAATTATTTAAGCACATGCTTTTAATTCCTCTCCTTCATAAATCCCAGTTGAAATGGTCACAGAAAAATAAATAGAAAGAGTAGGTGGGGTAGGGTGGGGAGACTTTCATCAATATCGACAGACAGACGGGCTTGCCAGGCATTGCGCCTGACGCGGCCTTTCCACGCAGAACCCCCAGCTCGGAGGGACAGGGACATGGGCGCGGGCCCGGGGAGCTGCTGGCCCTGCAGGTCCCCTGGAAAGCGTGCCAAGCCACGCCGAGGCATTTCCGCAGCGGGCTCCTAATGAGGGCATTTAGAGGGGAGGGCGGTATCCTACTAACTCCTGTGGCCAAAATAAACTCCCGAAAGGAAACTGCTTTGCCCGGCAGGAAACTTCTCCCCTGCAATGCTGACTCCACCGGAAACTCACTTCCTACTCATTGCAGGCAACCCAAACCCCAATCCAGCAGAAGAAAACTACAAAAATACAAGCTTCTCCATCTCCCTCTCGTCCAAGATAAAAAGAGTGAACGAGGACCCACAGGCTCTCTTCTATTTTTTTAAACCCCAGGAATGGACAGGAACCTCTCCCTCTGAAGGCCAGCAGAGAAAAATTACAGGGGTGGGGCGGCAGGGACTGGGGGAGGGGCACTAATAAGATTTAGGAATTTAAAGATTGTGTTAGACCTAAGCCAAAAAAAAAAAAAATGAGAAGGATTTATATAATTATTCCTATTCCTTTCTTTTCTCGAGATTTGGCAAGACGCTGTATTTTATAAAAAGACAGTAATTAAGAAATACTGTTTTTAGCCAAAAGAAAGCATGGGTTAGGTTCCACAGATAGGCTTTGGATTTAAACCACCTGGGTTCACATTTTGGCTCTGCCATTTATCAGCTATGTGAGCTTGATCATTGTCTCAGTTTCTTCATCTGTAAAACGGGCTGGTAATGAAGTCCCTAGCTCTTAGAATTCTCAAGAAGATTAATGTGCTGATACACATCCAATATTTGGCAAGGCAGTCAATAATGTTACATATTCTTCTTGCTTTTTTTTTTAAATCTTGCCCAATTTTAAAATCCAATGGACAGCTTCTGCTTTCTAGAGAGTGAAATTAGCCTGCATAGGTTTACCTCTCCCCAAATATGACTGAAATAATAAAAAGCAAAAATCTTAGCAACCCTGGGAAAGAGAGAAAGCTACTACCAATACTCAGAAACTCTGGGGAGTTCCTGGAAGATGTAATATGGATGCAGACAGACTAACAGAAATTTCCAACAGGGCTGATCACTCCAGCTCTGCTGAAGGTGGGAAGAATCCTTGGCCACTGGCTCCTTCCAGCTTCCCCTCCAGGGAAGGAGTGCTGCCCAGACAGGAGAAATGAAAAAGCAGAGTTGCTCACTAAGGCCTTGAGAAAATGGAATGTACTCTTAAATTTTTTTTTAATGTTCATTCATTTTTAAGAGACAGAGAGAATCAGGGCATGAGCGGGGGAGGAGCTGCAAGAGAAGGAGATAAAGAATCTGAAGCAGACTCCAGGCTCTGACCTGTCAGGCTTGAACTCAGAAACCTCGAGATCATGACCTGAGCCAAAGTCTGATGCTTAACCAGCTGAGCCCCCCAGGCGCCCCAAGAATGGACTATGCTCTTAAAGAATTTTTGGAAGTGTTTCCTTGGATCCATGGCTTATGCTGATTCTTGTTTCAGAGACAGAGCGGTTGGCAGGAGTTACACAATGTGCGTGTGTGGCACACACATGCATGCGTGAGTGGGGGTGTAGTGCATGAACCTGTATTCCAGGTCCTCAGCCACATACGCCCCTTTCTGTGGCAGGTGACCAGACGGAATTTGAGCAGAGAGAAAGCCCTCCCTCCAGCAGATACAAAGGCAGCTGGATGTGGTTCCAGGCAGCTGTCTGCATTCCTCCAGCTCCATACATCTTGCCAGAGCCAGAGGACTCAAAGAGACATTGTTGCTTGTTAATAATTTCCATAATCTTCAGTATCAGCTACTAAGCCAGCAGCCTACTCCGCATAAGCAATAATAATTTATAGTTGCAGTTAATGGGCTGTTTTATAGGAACCCACAATTATAATTGGATGTCAAGTGTTGTGAATCTCAGCGGATGGGAAGCGACAACTACTGGGGCCTGGTGTTTAATTTTTTAATGTGATTATTAAATTTCCCATCTCCTTGCTCCTCTATCTTCTCTCAGTGTGGCTTCCAGCTGCAGCCCCCGCCTTTGTCAATGCTGTCTGCTCCTGCCCAGAATCTTGAAATTTACTTCTCTCAGCCTGTATATGGTCTTTTGGCTTTTTACTGAGCAGAGGTAGGCAGCCACCCACTGGCTTGGACCCCGCAGATACAGGGCATCTAAAAACTGTTCTACTTGGGGGTCCCCCTCCCTCCCCAAAAAGAGAAACTCAGCCAAGAAAGTATCCCAGGTCCCCAGGTCCACTCAGCTCTCAGGTTGGCAACCCCAGCCCATTCAGAAGGCGACCACAGGGAGTACCGGGCGCCTTCAACCCGGTGATCACAGGCTCTTGGAAAGGACTACTTTGGCATTTTACAGTTAGACTCTGTCCTTAGAGTGCTCCTGCTCTGGATTCTGGGACATGGATTAACAAGGGACTAATAGCAAGTGTCAGTTGTTAGGAGAAGTAGCAAATAGGCTGAGGAATCATGCAGAGCATGCTTTTACATATCCACCTCTGGGGGAGGGAGAAAGTACGTCCTTCTTCTAATGAGGATGGGGAAGACCTCCCAGGAGATGAGATGTTAGAAACTGTTTGAGCAAGAGAAGGAAACATCAAACCTTGGTTAAGATCCCAGCTTAACCAAGACCCTGGTGTCCAAAGTCAAGAACAGAACATAATGGAGCACAAAATTTAGTTCCAAGCCTAGCCAAAATCAGAGGCAGGCAAGGACCCAACAATTCCCAGGGCAATTCAGACATAAAGGCCAAAGTCTAATCTAAGTATAAACCTAGAGCCTTCTCCATACCCCATTCAAGAATCCTGCCAAGCACTTTCAACAATAGCCAAATCATGGAAAGAGCCTAAATGTCCATCAACTGATGAATGGATCAAGAAGATGTGGTATATATACACAATGGAGTACTACCTGGCAATGAAAAAGAATGAAATCCGGCCATTTGTAGCAACATGGATGGACCTAGAGGGTGTCATGCTAAGCGAAATAAGTCAGGTGGAGGACAGATACCATATGTTTTCACTCATAGGTCTAACAGGAGAAACCTAACAGAGGACTATGGGGAGGGGAAGGGGGGAGAAAGTGTTAGGGAGAGAAAGGGAGGCAAATCATGAGAGACTCTTGAATACTGAAGGGGGAGGGGGGAAGGGGAAGGGGAAGGGGAGTGACAGTCATGAAGGACGGCACTTGCAGGGAAGAGCACTGGGTGTTATATGGAAACCAACTGGACAATAAACTATTAAAAAACAAAAAACAAAAAACCTGCCAAATCCAGAACCCAACAGAATAGTAGCCCTGCATTCAATCTTGCCTTAAATCCATAACCAGGGTCCAAATCCCAAGCCCATGTCACAATAAGGAATAAGGTAGGGAGGCAAAGGCACCGGGTTATTGAAAATCGTCATCCATTAGTCATTCCCTGAATCCACAAGCCTCTGACCCAGCGTCTCTCTGTTTGGAAGGAACCACACTCTGAATAGACTTGACCCATGGCATCCAAAACACCTTATTTCCCATGGACTTCCAGTTCTGAGGGCAGAGACTGTCTTCCCTCTGACCAGGAAATCTCAGGCTGAGCACAAGGCCGAGCATAATAAATATATGCTCCATGACAAGGTGGCAAATACAGAATTGATGAAAAACACGGCAGTCTTTGGGGTCCATCAGACTTGCATGAGAATCCCTCCTCTGCCACTTGCTAGCCATGTGACCTTGAGCACGCCTCCTCCCCTCCCTCAGCTGTTAAATGCCATCCCATTGGGGTAGCTGTGAGGACAAATGGAACAGTGAACCTGAACTACCTGGTGCACAATATTGGTTTCCTTTTTCTTTCTCCAAGGGCAGTGTCTCTGAGGATGGCATTGCTTTAAATCTATTTTTTTTCTATCCATCTCTGAGTGCAGAATCCTCTAGAGTCCTTGTGACCTGCCAAATCTACATCACCATCCTGCTGTCTAATATTCTACTGGGCATCTTTCCAGGATGGAGTCTCCCTGGCTTTCTGTGTTTGTTACCTATTGCCACAATAGTGCTGTGTAACAAATAATCGCCAAACAGTGAACACTTGTTGTTGCTCATGAGTCCCTGGGTTGGCTGAGTTGTTCTGTTACTCCAGGCCATCACTGGCTGATCTTATGCATGTGTAGTCAGCTGGGGTCCTCAGCTCTACTCCATGGGGTTTCCCATCCTCCAGGCCAGCCCGGGCTTCTTCACACAGTAATGGCAGGGTTCCAAGAGATGAATGGAATCCTGTAAGAGCCCCTGGGGCCGGCACACCATCACTTCTACTGTGAATAACTGGGCCAGCCTGTTCTCTAGAGTGAAGTGCCTCTTGATAGGAGGAACTTCAGAGTCACCTTGCGAGGCAAAATGATTCAGGGAAGGGAAGGGCTATGGCCATTTTTTGCTAATCAATTCACTGTATCTTCCTCACCTCCCACCCGCTTTGGTCTCTTGAAATTTAAGCTGCAAAAGAGGCTACAGGGAATGATGTGCTTGGACTAGAGTCAGAACATTTGGGTTCTAACCCTAGGTCTGGCACATGTATTACTTAGGCTTTCTGAACCTCAGTTTCCACATCTATACAGTAATGTCAATAGCCAGAACTGCAGTGAATTCCCATTACTCTGTTGGGGCATGCCCAACCCTCTGGCAATAAGGGCACAAGAAAAATCTAAGCTGCAGATTGCCAAAATCACTATCTGGTAGTGGCCCTGAGCCCACCTGCCTACAGAGGATAGGAGTGACTTTATATGATCCACTCAGATCCCAGGTCAGCTGTGACTGAGTGTCTAAAGCCAAATACAGAGCCATGTGTCACCATGAAGATGATCTTTCACCCTATTCCAAGAAAACATTTCTCTGGGCAGCTATAAATAGGAAAAGCCAATGGTAGAAAAGGAAGTCAATGTGGATAAGCAACTGCCTGATTTATATGATTTATTATTCTTTCCTTTTTTTTTTTTTTTCTTACCAAAGTCTGTGGGAGAAACCAAAGGTACATGCCATGCCTAGTTCTCTCCAGGTAACTTTTGTGAATAGCACAAATGTTTCCCTTCCTGTATTCATCTGTGGTCTGTCTTCCCCCAAGGTCTCTCTTCCCTCAACTCTGCAGGAGTCTACCCCAGCAGCTACACTCAGGTCAAGGAACTGTTACTGTCTGGCTGAAAAGGAAGCTTCTGGGCCAAGTCCAGGGGGAAAGAGAGAAAAGGCGGCACCTCTGCATGTTCCTGACCCATGCAGAGGCCAGTACCGTGGGGTGGTCCTGGGGAGGTACCTGTGCGTTCCCCTTGGGAAAGAAGATGAGGAAACCAGCAGCTGGCAGGAAACAAATATGATATCAATGCTGTGCTGGAATAGCTATAAATAGGGAAAGCCAATCGAGTGGAAAGGAAAGCATTTAACAGCTAAGTGTTCTTTGCAAAACAGGCTCACACCTCATTCTTTCAGACATTATTTACACAAAGAAGGTGTGATGGTGTGTATGGCATCATTAGGCAATGATTACTTCCTTAACTGTGAATACAGAAGCCCCGGGGAGGCAGCTGCTCTAGAAGTCCTCAAGGACACCCCGGAAACCAAGCACAGACTCAGCCACCCCCTTAGTCAACCAGAAACGCGGTCATCATGCCCGTCAATCATTTCCTCTCTCACTCAGCTCTCCGCCCACCAATAATAACTAGAGAGTGGTTATGATTCCCTGTCTCAAAAGTCAAGGGCACACGAATGGTCACATCTCTCTCTGTTCAGTAACCAGCCTAGCTCCCCATTCCAAAGCTCGCGGTGCTGGTTGACTAAGCTTCTCGGGGCTTCCCTCAGCTCAGCCCAGGCTACGCTGTCACAGCTCTGGGGCTTTATGCAGTGCGGAGGCATGGGGCCAGCATTTTCAGTCATCAGTTACCCCTGAGAGCCCATCATTCCATCTATGTGGTGCCTTCAGCTCCGAGCTGCTTCTACCCCAGGAGAGGGACATGGGATAGGTGGCAGGTCCCTACAGCCTATGTCCATGGATACATCACGTACCCATTTCTCCCTGGGGTGGTTCTGCCTTCCTACTGCTCTGGGGTCCCCCTGGCCTTTCTCCCCTACCCCAGCCCAGGGGATATCTTTGTTGGTTTTTTTCTCCCTCAGTCTCTCTCTCCTTACAGTCTTCCAAGCCACTCTACCTCCTCCCACAAACCTATCCTTAACATGTTTAGGCTTTCAGCAACAACAACAGAAATCTCAGGGGATACTTCTCCCTTCAGCCCTGACACATTCCTCCCCCAAAGCAATCAAACACCAAACCTGCTACCTGCCTGCACAGGAGAAGGGTAAGGTAGAAAATACAAATTAATATCACAATATTATCCAAACACTAGCGTTTAAGAAACTCTCGACTACATGTTCTATCCACCCAGCTAGTCCATCCTTTCAGGACTATGCGGTACATTCAGAGGGTCGGTGATCTGTTTTAACCAAGTCTTCAAGATGGTTGACTTGCCCACCAGCTCCTTGCCGGATGTGACATTCATGCTGGAGTATGTAAGGTGGTCTGGGAAGGAGGCAGGGGAAAGAATCTTTGGAAGCTCAGGATAGAGCTGGGTAGTATCCCTCATGGGCTGACCTATCCTGCACTTTCCCACATCATTCTGTCTTGGATTTTGGAGACCCCTCTGATGAATGAAACCACCATCCTGCATGTGACCGAGACACAGACCTATAACACAAACAACGTGAAGCCACAGCTAATCTCGGAGTCTGTTCAGTCCCTCAAAAAAGTCAGTGGTTGCCTGCTGTGCGCTGGGGGCTGAGGGAGCTCCAAATATTTGTTCGTTTTTGTCATTTTTGTGTGCCTTTTACTGATATTTCTTGAATGTTCCCTCTGTACCAGACACTGTTCTGGGCTCTAGCAGTACAATGTGAAGGCAAGATAGCCCAGGAATCTTGTGGAAATAATACTTGAGGGGAGGAGGCATAAAATAAATAACTAAGCAAATAAATTGATGACAGAAAGAAAATAAAGTGACATAGGGGTGGAGAATGATGGGGGTCTCTATCTTACATACGCTGATCAGAGAAGGTTCCCCCTGATGAGGTGAGCTTGAGCAGCGATAAGAATGACAAAATGATGGGAAAGAATGGCATTCCGTGTGGATTGCACTTGGATGTGTGTGAATGACTGGAAATAAGCCAGTGTGGCTGAGCCTAAGTTGTGAAAACAGCAGGGTAGGAGATGAAGTCAATGAGACATGAAAAAACCCAGCCTGAAAAGCCTCTAGACATAGCAGGAATTCTAACTGTATTCTAAGCACCATGGGACACCATTGGAGGGTTTTAGGAGAGCACAGGATTCATGTCAAAACGATCTCTCAGTCTCAAGTGTGCAGAACGGACTGTGGGGGACAGGTGAACACATGGCTAAGGCAGTTTGGTGACTGCGACAGCACCGCAGGCAGGAAATGATGGTGGCCTGGACCAGGGTGGAGGCAGGGGGAGAGGGAAAGAAGCGGACACAAAGCACATTTAAGGCCTTGTTCCTATTTTAGAGAAATTCACAAACCACAAAGGACTTTTGTAAAATACAGTATTGTCATCAAATGCCAAACACCAATTTCTTACTACCTGGCCTTGGAACTTTCTAGAGAGATGAACATTCATGCTCTTAGCTGCTGTTTATTTGCTGTAGAGCTTAGATTCCTGACCAGGTGGTCTCCTGGGATTGGAAAGTTTCCCCCCAAACTGGGATCTGACTGGATCTGAGCATAACTAGTCTTGGGGATGGAAGTGATGATGACTGGATTCTTCCTCCAATAACCCAGTGACACCACCTCTCAGTGATGGGAAGCTCATTACCTCCAAGAAAGTCCATGCTGGCTACAGATCATTTGACTACTGGCTTGATTTCCCTAATGAAATATTTCTTTGAACTAAAGATGGGTCCTTAGAGTTCTTGCTTGAACTTATTTTCCTTTCATGCAAAAGGAGTCAGAAGATCAGAAAAAAAGGAGGTCTTGTACAGTGTCTTCCATTCTGTTTTGCTTCCTTTACTAGATGCTCCTTGTAGAAGGACTTCTTTATGAGGGAAGATGTAAATGAGCCCTACCCTCATTAGAATGTAATTGACTGGCCCACCAGCTGAGTGGTGTTACGAGAGGGTGTATTTGTCAGTATAGGCCAGGTGCTAGAACAATCCCAACATCCCAGGAGCTGAACAATAAAACTTTGCATCTTATGAATGTCATAGACTGTGGTAAATTCTGGGTCTCTCCTCCAGCAGAAACATGGAGTCTTTTCCCCCTCCTCTTCAAGCGGGGTTGGCCTCCGACTGACTTGATCAATGGAATTTTGCAGAAGTGATGCTGTGTCAGTTCCCTTTAAGAGAGTGAACAGTCTTTGACCGCACACTTGGGTGGAAGCCAACCTCCCTGTAAGTCAGGTTACCCTGACACTTCCATGCTATGAGGAAACCCAAGCTAGCCAGAGGGAGAGGTTACATGGAAAGAGAGAGAGGGACAGAGAGAAGAGAGAGAGGTGCCAACCAGCATCCAGTTCTTTCAGCCATCCCAGCCCAGACACCTAAGTGTGAATGAAGAAGCCATCTGGAACATTCCAGTCCCCTATCTTACCTCCCCTGCCCGTCCCCCTCACCTTAGTTCAAGCTTCCAGTGACCACCCCCACCCCACCACTATCCCTCATGGCCTGAACCTAAATGAGATGACCCCAGCTTCTGTGAGGGAGAATCCAGACAATGGGGGCCTCATAAAGAACAGCTGGGGCCTCATTTCTTTTCTAAGGATAACGCCTCCAGGGGTGTGTATATGTGTGCGTGTGCATGTGGTGTTACATGCGTCACTAGTTCTTCAAGCTGGAGGCCCTAACAGGAACTAATTTTCTTGTTTATTTTCCAACTAGAGAGAGAGGGAGACAGAAAATGTGTGTGTGCTCATTCCTGCACAAGAGAATGGGTGGGAGATGGGTAGTGAGCGAGAAGGGAGAGAGAGAGAATCCCAAGCAGGCCCTCAATGTCAGTGCAAGTCCAACATGGGCTCAAACCCATGAACTGTGAGATCATGACCTGAGCTGTAATCAAAGAGTCGGATGCTTAACTGACTGAGCCGCCAGGTACCCCAGGAACTATTTTTGATTTGGATTCCAGACCTCAGAGCCTGGATGTCTAGAAGTCAGAGGTGACCCTAATCAAAGGCCAATAAGACCCCAGGAAAACATTATATACAAACCTATTGTATTTTTTTCAAAAAATCACTCAATTTAATTTTTGTTTAGCCTTACTCAAAATTTCTTCTCATAGACATTTGGGTTGCTTTTTCAACCAAATTCTTTTATTTGCCAAGAATAAATCACTTTCCAACTGATCTGTTGCTTATATCAACAACTTTTGCCATTCAGTTACTGAGTTCTCCTGGGTGCCTTATAGTAATTGGCTACAGAGGTCACGGTTAAGACCCAAACCTCTGGGATGTCTGGGTGGCTCAGTAGGTTAAGCATCTGACTCTTGATTTTCAGCCCAGTTATGACCAAGCCCTGTGCTGGACTCTGCACGGACAGTGCAGAGCCTGCTTGGGATTCTCTCTCTCCCTCTCTCTCTCTCAAAATAAATAAACTTTTAAAAAAATCCAAACTCTAAGAGCCAAATTCCCTAGGTCTAAATTCAAGATCTACCACTTACTAGCTATGTGATCTTGGATGGGTCACTTGACCTCTCTGGTTCTCAGATTCTTCATCTGCAAACGTGAATAATAAGAATATCCACTTCACTGAGTTACTTGTGAGGATTGAATCAGTTCACGTATGTCAAGAATTGTTGTAGTGATTGGTGCAGGTGTTAGCTGCCATTGAGGTGAGCATGACCGGCAGGGGTAAGGGTGCTACTGAGTTCTCATCTGTTGACCCGGCTTAGAATCTGACTGGTCCCAATATCAGTGTGTAATGGTGGTGGTCCTAGAACAGATTCCCCAGAACCAGGCCTCGAAACAAGGATTCAGGCGAAAATCATCTAGTAGACGCACTCCCAAGAAGAGCCTGCGCGTGGGGGTGGGGTCAGGAGAATGGGATTGAAAGGGAAGCGGGTAAGGCATGAGCATGGCCTCATCAAGCAGAGCAGTTTCTACTTACACAGCAGAACCTGATCCCAGCTACACAACGATTCATGCTCACAGCCTTGGGGACGCAGTCCCTGCCATCTTAATATCAGTGCTAGCTTTACGGAGCAAATGCCACGTTCTAGGTACTGTGCCAAGTACTTTACATGTTATCTCATCTAATTTTCAAAACCTGATGCATTATTACATCATTGTGACAGGTCCTAACAGGCAAATGATACACCAGAGTTTCCATTTCAGTAAATATCTGATGATGTTCATTAGATTCTGCAGCTGAAATGCCCTCAGGTACATTATCTTCCTCTAAATAATGTCTCAGAAGATATGCATGTTTATGCATAAACATATTGGCGCACAGAAGCTTTTCTAGTGCAGTGAAAGCTGGAACATGTTTATGGTTAGTAAGTGCAGGTTTATTCATTCTTAAGTGAGGCTAGAAGGGTATAATTGTAATGTAGCTTAAAGCCCTGGCTCTAGAAAGGCCCCAGGTCAGTGATGGACCCTGGGTTTCATCCTGAGCCCACCCTTGATGAGGCAGCTCTTAGAGCAAAGGCTGAGCTTATGAGGCTGCTATCGATTAGTCATGTCTGCACAGCCCAGTGACAGTGTCTTATTCCCTTCAGCGCCTCTAACAAAAATACCATAAACTGGGGTGGGGGCGGGGGACACTTATAAACAACAAGAATTGATTTCTCACAGTTCGGAAGGCTGGCTGGAAAGTTTCGGATCAAGGCGCCGGCAGATTTGGTGTCTGGTGACAGCCCTCTTCCTGGTACCCGACAGCTCACTTCTTGCTGCGTCTTGGTCCTCGCCTGCTGGAAGGAGAGAGGGAGGTCTCTGGGGCTTCTTTTATGAGGGCTCCTCCCTCCTGACCTAATCCTCTCCCAGAGGCCCACCTCTTAAAGCCATCCCTTTGGGCACTAGGCTTCAACATATGCATCACGAGGGGGACACAGGCATTGAGACCACAGCAGAGGGACATGCACTGTAGGTGTCACATCTACCAGACAATGTCAGCTTGAGCAGCTACCTTGTAATTCCATTTTGCAGATAAGGAAGGGAGGTCCAAGAAGTGAAGGCATTTCCTCAAAGTCGTAGAGGCAAATGTGGAATCACACATGTAGACTTGTTGCCAGGCCTGACGCTTGCAGTCACTGTCTTACGATGACAACCTCCTAATTTGATACCAGCCCCTGAGTGGCCCTGTTGCAGGAAGCCGACAATGGGGGCTGCTTCGGGCTCAGGCCACAGCCTCCCTTCGAACCCAACATCTAGAGCCATCTCTGCCCCCTCCCTAAAACACTCCCTCCGACTCCAGGGACAGCAGCCTCCTAAGGGAGGACAGGGCCTCTCGGTGGCCTGGTTTCGGCCCTGGCTGTCCAGTCCGGGCCCGCCTGGGCCTCGGCTGCCCCTGCGCCCCACCGCCGCGCCAGCAATCAGGCCCGGGCTGTGCCGCCCAGCGCGCCTCTCCGCGGGCCTCGCTCAGCTATTGATCCCGGCGCTCCCCGCAGCCGCCTCTGTCGAAAGAGGCAATTTAGCACCAGCTCGGAGGTCACGGGAGGGGCCCGGCCCCTGCCGGCGCTTTTATGCCGCTATAAAAACCACTTAAAGAGCCACTTCGTGGGTCTCAGCGCTGCTCTCGCAGAGGAGGAGGGGAGCAGCGGACGCCGCGTGCCCGCAGGCCTCCTCTGGAGCCCCCAGTCGGACTGGAAACCCCAGGCCCTCTGCTGCCCCGCTCTGCCTTCTAGAGGGGCTGCTGAGCTGCGAGCAGGTGCATGGGGCTTGGGGGGCGGCCCCCACGCGGCTGGGCGAGCTGCGGCGAGCCCGAGGCCCCCCACCTGGCTGAACCCCCCCTCTCAGACAGTGTCCCTAGGTGCCTGGCGCCCCTGGGCCCTCCGCTTTCTCTGCTACTTTTAGCATCTCTGAGAGGGGGGCGGGTGCTACCATAATGCCCATTTGTCAGAGGAAAACCTAAGGGCTCAGGGGGTAAGTTGAGTGACTTGTTCCAGATAGCACAGCTGGGCAAGTAGCAAAACCTGGATTTAAACTCCGGAAGTCCAACTCCAAAGCCCACGGTCATTTAATCACCCGGTGACGGTGACGGTGCAGCACCCGCTTTTTGAGAAGGGCCGTCACTTTAGCTTCAAAAGGCAGCTGCATCAGTAGAACATGTCTTACCAGCAACACAGGTGAAAACTTTGGGCAGGAATGAACCACTACCAGCGTCCCAGGCCGTTTCTTTCTTACACCTGTGAGCGCCTGCCTACATGCCCCTCCCACTCCGCTCTGCCTGTTCAACTACCTCCACCTTTGGATAGAGTCGGTACATGTTTCTTTTGGGCCATTAAATTCATTCATGTATTCCTTCATTCGGTGAGTCATTCTGCAGACATGTATTGATCTCTGCTCTGTGCCAGGAGCACAGAATTAGGCTGCAGGCCCGGGGACACAGCATTCCTCCAGTCTAGTGAAGGAGACAGACATTTAAGCCAGCAATTGTAATGAGGATAGACAAAGGGGGAGCAAAGAAGGCTGTGGGAGCTGGGGCCATTCAAATTACAATGTGAAGGATGAGTAGAAATTACCCAGGCTAAGAAGGGTGGAGAAATATGTTCCCGGCACAAGGAACCACACCCAGAGCCAGGGGCGAGCACGAAGTCCCCCTCGTCAGTTACTGGAGCAGCCACACGGAAGTCAGAGAAGCTGGCAGGTGCCTTCTTTCTGTATTTTGGTCCCACCACCGCCATTCTTTGGAACGGACAACTGAGGGTGTCTCAGTCTTGAGCAAAGTGTTCTAAGCTTTTATGCGACTCTAAAAGCTTGTGCGGCTTGGAGACCCCGGGCCTGCTACACAGGAAAACCCGAGGCACCTCTGGGGGGAGGCAGGGCCAGGTCCGCGTGGGCCTTGTAAGCCAGGTTGACTCATTTGGCCTTTCTCAAACAAAGGGCAAATGGCAAGTCATCAAAGCGCTGAGTGATGGGGAGCTGCCCAGATTCTCCTCTTACACAGCCACTCTGGGGAGAGAGTGAGGGCCAGGATGCTTTTAGGTTCCTAGGAAGCCTGGGGCAAAAAAGGAAAAAAAATTTTTTTTGCTTCTCAGATTAGAAATCATGTGAGTTCTTTAAAAAAAAAAAAAATTTAGGGGGTTGGGGAAGAAGACAGATTTCTTAAAAAGCCAAGGGAGGAGAGAGTGTTTCCGGCCAGTGTCATTCCATAGGTCTCTAGGCACCTGTTGGCTCCATAGGCAGAACCAAGGGATCAGACAGGAGCTGCCCTTGCTCTGCCAACCTTTCCCGGCCGCTTCAAGCTGCCACATCAGCGTCGCCTCCCTTACACAGACCACGGGACCCTTTAGCTTCCGCCCCTCTGCTCAGGATCCCTGGGCGCCTTGGCGCTCCAGCCCTGGGGCTCACTACTGCCTCCGCAGAGCAACTCCACCTCATGGGGTGAATCTAAACTCATCTCCCTAAGTCCTGGATTCCATGCCAGCCGGGATTTTCCAAGCCTTGATCCCATCTACTCTCTCCTTTCTCTTGAGTCCTCAATATTTTTCCGTTCTCCCTCTGCCGGGAAGCATGCTTGAGTGACCCTTTCCCTTGGCCCACTGCCATCTTCCCTTCTCCACCATCACACCTTTCTCTAGAAAAGCAACCTCTGTTCCTGGTGCCCGCTCCCTCACCCCAAGACATTTGCCTGATGCCAGCACGGCCACCAACCCTTAAGCATTTGTGGTCTAGCAGCTCCATGTCACGAACATATCCGGGTCTCATACGACCATGTGAATTATGATCATTTTCATTTCACAGACAGGGAAACCAAGGCTCCGGAGAGGGAGCGTCAAGTAAATTGCTCAGTTGTGCTACTGGCCCTAAATCCCGCCTCCCTGCTCTCTGTGCCCTCCCAGCCTTACCCCTACTATACTCCTGGGCAGATTTGAGGCACCTGACAAACATTTGTTCAACGAACCAACGTTCAAATATGTTAATGGCTTTTTACTAGCTTGTCTGGAGCCCTTTCTTGAAAAGTTTTATAATTTAGTAATAAATACATTTGGTAGCAGTGTGTATCACTGTGTCTCTTAATCCCAGAATTCCTTCATGAATTAAGTATCTTGAAAAATAAGATAGAGGGGAATTCAATACAATTCTGAACCCATCTATCTCGCGTCCTCATCCTTGCTGTCAAAATGCCAGTGCCTTCTTACACAGGAGAGAATGCTGGCTACATATTAATTTGGCTTTAGCTCATGAAGCACACTCAGGCATGCACGGCACAAAACAAAACAGAACGGAATTCAAGGAGGCAAAAATAATCAAAAGGGATGAATTTGGTAAATTCTATACCAAATGCAGCAGGTCCGCAAATATTTATTGGGAGAAACACACATCAGGGAAAGGTTATTCAGCAGACAGAAGAGGAAAAAGATATGCAAAGGAATGAAACAGAAGACAGACACTGTTCCAGAGAAATAAAAAGTTAAGTAAAAATTTTCTTTAAGGAAATTGGAGAAAATAGCCTTGGATTTATGTGTATAGCCAAGTAGGTGCCTTTAGATGAAGTGCTGCTCCCAATCAATAGGTTAGGTTCTGTCTCGCCTCTCAGTGGCTTACCCCAGCGAAGGTGGCTCCTCGCTCACTCACTCCACATTTCCAGCACCCTTGAGTCAGGCTCTGCTCCATGTCATCTTCAGCCCAAGATGCAGGCTGATAATACAGCATCTCCTTGGAATACCACTGACATGTGGGAAACCATGTGCTAACATTAAGAGATTCTGCTTGGAAGTGACACGTCACTTCTACTCACATATGACTGGCCAAAGCAAATCTCCTTGTTTTGCTTTGGCTTAACAGGGCAGGGACAAGGAGGGTGGCATATGACAACCTTCCATTTCGAGCAAATTGGATTCCTTCTTCCCCTCCCTATCATGCCTTCTTCTAGGTCACAAACCCTAATGCACATAAAACCACTGGGATAAAAGTTTCAATGCAGTTTCTGGGATCTATGTCCAGAGAGACTGATTTAGGAGATCTGGGTAGTCCTTTCAGACCTGCATGGCCACTCCAGGTGACCTTGATGTCTGGTGGAATATGGAGCATTTGAGAAACATTGATTTAATCTCAGATGGACTATGTTATCTTCCCCAAATGACTTTTCCTCGTCCCTTGCTCTAGATGCATGGTATCAAATACTTTCAAAATATCAGTGACTTCAGCAGCATGGAGGTTTATTTTTCTCATGCAACAGGAAGAAGCCTTGAGAGGAGGAGTCCAGGACCACTCTGGTGACTCCTTGGTTATCAGGGATCTAGCCTCCTGATGTTCCATTATCCTTAGTCACCTCGTGGTCCAAGATGGCTACTTGTGCTTAGCCATTACATCCATATTCCAGGCAGCCAGAAGAAGAATAGAGGAAAGAAGTGTGTGTCCCTTACCTTTAAAGGAGACTTTCCGGAAACCCTACACACTTCCTCTTGCATCTCAGTAGTCACTCAATTAATCACATGGCTGTACTTAATCTACGAGAGAAAATGGAAAATAGTCTTTTATCCCAGGTGGCAATGAGCTCAACTAAATATAAACATTTTGTCATTAACAATGTTAACAATAGTGTGTTATATTCTTGAAAGTTACTTAGAGAGTAGATCTTAAATGTTCTTACCTCACACACAGTGGTTATTATGTGAGATGATGGATATGCTAACTAACCTTATTTGTGTGTCCAATCATCATACTGGATACCTTAAACTTACACAATGTTATATGTGAACTATAACTCAATAAAGCTGGGGGGAGGATGATAATTAAAAAATAACAATCCATTTCACATGGGGATCCACATTAATAGATGCTCTTAAAAATCACAAGATCTGGAGCCACCTGGGTGGCTCAGTCAGTTAAGCGTCAGACTTTGGCTCAGGTCATGATCTCACAGGTTCATGGGTTCAAGACACATATCAGACTCTGTGCTGACAGCTCGGAGTCCGGAGCATGCTTCAGATTCTGTGTCTCCCTTGTTCTCTGCCCCTCCTCTGCTTGCATTCTGCCTCTCTCTATCTCAAAAATAAACATTAAAAAAATTTTTTAATTGCAAGTTCTGGCCACACTGGGCCCACATTCTTTTGTGGTCACAGCCACCTCAGTTGAGTACAGCTGCTCCTGCAGACAAAATGACAGCCCCGTTGTGTCCCTCTGCCCTCATAATGCTACTTATGCGACTGACTCAGTGACCTGAAAGCTCTGTGTTTTCTCTTGGGAGGATCTTCTTAGCTTAGTTCATACCTACATGCAAATAACAACTTAAATCAGGAGTAGTCACAATCTCTAACCTATGTTCAATCCTGCATTTCTAACATCTATAAATCTTTCCTGCCTCCAAGACCCTTTATAATGTGGCTTTAGTGGCTACTCAGTTCAAAACTGTGAACCTCAGGCGAGTTAACTTACCTGTTTTTTTTTAAAGTTATTATAAAACATAGTAACATCATGAACCCCCAGTAGGATGCACTAAGAAGGACACAACATCACTTCTGTGCTATTCTCACCAGAAATGCATAACCTCAATTTACTCATGAGAAAACATCAGACAAAATCACATTGAGAGACATTCTACAAAAACAAGGGCTCATCAAAAGCATCAAGATTATGAAAGACAAGAAACTAAAGAAACACAACTACTAAACACAACGTAGGACCCTGGAACAGAAAAATAGTACTGGGGGAAATATTGGCAAGATTTGAGTAAGGTCTGTAGTTTACTTAGTGGAACTGTACCAATGTTAACTTCCTGGTTATCAAAACAAGACTATGGTTACATAAGATACTAACATTAAGGGAAGCTGGATGAAAGGTATATAGGAAATCTACAGCGGTTTTTTTTTTCAACTTTTCTGTGAGTCTAAAAATTATTTCCAATGAAAAGTTTAAAAAAAAATGAAGCTATTATAAAAATATTTATCTCATGGGATCATGGTGATGGTGATGTTAAATGAGATTACATATGTAAAGAATATAGTGCTATATCTTCTCCCTCTGTCTGCCCCTCCCCGCAGAGCCTAGCACAGTGGTCTACCTTCTGCAAGTGCTTGACATATGGAATTAACTTGAGGCAAAAAAAAAAAATGGGGGGACTAAATTCATATTAGTCACACCATTTCATTCTTATGATAATCCCGTGAGGAAGGTATCATTATCCTCATTTTACAGATGAGGTCATTGAAGTACAAAAGGGTTACAGCTTGTGCACTTGAACGCAATTTGTTTCTGCAGAGGGTGCAGTGAAATCACTCTTGCCCCCAGTACTTCCAGCCCCGGGGAGTACCTAACGGCTCTCCTCAGCACCCCCAAACCCCACCCTTTCCAGCTTCCCGGTTTGTGCTTTCAGAACAGAGGTTTGCTTCTGCTGGTTTCCTGCTCCAGCACTTGGATTTCATTAACAAGCACAATTGTAATTGAACTTTTATTCACCAGCCACAGCTTGGCAATTATTCAAGCTCTCCCAAGCTTGGAGCCTATGCGCACTTCCCTTCGCCAACAGAGAGAAAAGAAAGCAAACCTCAATCCTCATTCCTAGGGCAATGTACCCCACTCTGGTGCCGGTTTCCGTGTCTCCCTGTGTTCCCAGGACACGGTGCACTTAGTAATTTCTAAAGAAGGCTGTTAGATTCAGATGGTAGTCACAGCCCCCTTCTGGCACATTCCCTGGACTCTTGGCCTCATTAGAAATCCTCTCGCTGCCTGCTTCCAGCCTCTTGCTTGCAAGTAAATGCTGGCCTCTGCTCTCCTTCCTGCCAGAATCTCAAGGCACCTCATTTACTTTTTTCTTAATGTAACATTTATTGTCGTTTCCCTCCTGTTCTCTGATTATAGAAGGAATACATGTTCATTGCAGAAAAATGTGAAAATGTGAAAAATTGCAAAGAAAATATAACTCAACCATAATGACACCAGCCAGAAATAAGCACTGCTAATACATGGAAATGTAAATGATCCTTGACTTTCTTAAATATGGCTTTTGTGCAAATTGCACATTATATATAAAAATCCCTAATCTAGAGATCCAAAATCCAAGTAAAATAGGAACATCTGTTTTCACCACACTGCACAATTTCAAGGGCACTGTTTATACTGGTCTATAGGAATGACACTCTCTGAAGTTGTGCAGTGCACAATCTGTGTGGCCGTACTTGGCAGTCATGTTACAGGGCCTGGGAAGGCAACATGAAGCAAGTTGTAGGTAAACTAAAGGCCCAGAGCAGCTCCTGAGAATTGTTACAATGTAGGGCCCTGGGACCAGTGGTGCCAGAATTGTGTGATTTTTCAAAATAGGCTAGAAATCTGGATTTTAAAATAAAATCACCAATTTTTAAATCCTGACAATTAATTCAATTTTTAAAACCCACCATATAAAACAAATAGGCCTAATCTGGACTGTGGGATATCTCGTGATTGAAATGGTATCAGGTCATCTTAAGGTCATCCACATTCCTGGTGAAGCTTCTCTTTTCCCTTCTTTCTCCTACACCTGCCATCCTTGCTTTCTCCATGGGGTGGGCTCAAGAGCTCTGTTCCTGGGCAAGGCGCCTCACCCTTATTGTCCCGCGCATGGGCATTGCCAGGAGGGGGAGGCAGTCAGCAAGGGCCACGCTTATCCTCTGCCACTAACACAACGAGAGCAGGCAGTTTCCTCTGCCACTTCTCTGGCATTTCATCCCTCCTTTACAAATGGCTCTTCAGCATATTCTTTCCAACCATGTAAATACCTCTCTTTGAGAGGAATTTTGGTGAATACAATGTTCAGCAACACTTGAGCCACTCAGTGATGCTTTAATTGATGTCTCAGATGAATGTTTAGGGGAAATATTTAAGACTAGGGGATGTCCAACCACCAGACTGAAGTCCCAGGAAGAGGAGACAAGGGACAGCAGGTCCTGCATAAAGGAAGATGCTCAAGGTCGTTTTCCCAATTGCTCTCCTAAGGAGGAGGGACAGTTGATGTGTTTTCTTTGAGAGCACATTCATTCATCTCAGTATTTGAGTAGGAAGTGTCCCACCCACTGGACTGTGAGCTGCATGGGAGGAAGAAATTAATCTGGTTGCATTCCCTCGTATGTCTCTGGTACCCAGCAGAGGCACCAGCACAAGGAGGTACTCAGTGAACACTGTTGAGGGCAGATCCACACTGTGAACACCCTCCCACCCTCAGCACAGACAGATCACCTATAAAGAATCTCCCCCTCCATATGAGATTTGTAGCAACTGTAAGTCAGGATTTTCATTGTTTTTAGCTCTCTAGGAATAGAAATTCTTTGAAATATGTGTCTACAATTTCACTTTCAGAGAACCAACTTCCAAAAATAACTTCTAGCAAAACATTTTGTATGAAAGTGGAGAACTTTTTAAATGCTCTCAATATTTTTATCTGTGTGTATGTGTATACAATATTTAATATCTCAAAATCATTTCTTTTTTTTAATTTTTTTAATGTTTTATTAATTTTTGATATAGGAGAGACAGAGCATGAGAGGGGAAGGGTCAGAGAGAGAAGGAGACACAGAACTGGTGTCTCTTCAAATCTAGTTTAAAGAATTAAACATTTGAATGTTGAATGTTGAATGTTTCAAGCTGTCAGCACAGAGCCTGACACGGGGCTCGAACCCACGAACGTGAGATCTGACCTGAGCCGAAGTCGGAGGCTTAACCGACTGAGCCACCCAGGCGCCCCTCAAAATCATTTCTTTCGTACAACCACACATTATAACTATTTTCCTGGGACAATAAATATTTTTATTTAACACTGTTTTTTTAACAACCACATAGGATTCCATTGCATGAATGTACCATAATTATACTTCCTAATAATGAGCCGAAATATTGTTTCCAATTTTTCTGATACTGCAAATACATTGTCCAGAAAAGCTTACTCATAGCTCTGATTATTTTATTTTTATTATTTCTATTCAAATATATTTATTTACATTATATTATTTTATGTTAAACTACCTAGTAAAACAGTTTGCCCATTTTTTAAATGTTTGTTTTTGAGAGAGAGAGAGACAGAGACAGAGAGAGACAGAGCTTGAGTGGGAGAGGGGCAGAGAAAGGGAGACACAGAACTCGAAGCAGACTCCAGGCTCTGCACTGTCACCACAGAGCCTGATTCAGGGCTCAAACTCACAAACTGTGAGATCATGACCTGAGCCAAAGTCAGACACTTAACTGATGAGCCACGCAGGTGCCTCAACAGAATGACAATTTTGATGCATAAGTTGCCCTACATTAATATTGCACCAAGTTTTCACATACTGTATATGAGTGCTCATTTTCCACTCCCACATCCATAGTAGATTCAGAGGCAAGATTATGGGGCAAGACACCTAAACACTCACCTGGGGCATCAGTGAAAGTATCACTGGGAGACTCAAATGTTACTGAACATTGTATTCACTGAAACTCTCAAAAAGAAGTTCTTATGCGGCTGAAAGGAATATGCTTGAGCCATTTGTAGAGGAGGGGTGAAACCCCTCAAGAGGCTTACCTCAGGAACAAATAGATGGTTATTATCCTTCTATCTAATGAAAGTGGGTCCAAACAACAGGAATGTCACTTTGTATATTGGAGCATGCAAGATTCAGGGTCACAGCCAAATTGCTAGGGAAGAGACAGAGGGTGAAAAGTGCTGTAAATTATCTTCCTTTTCCACTCTTCCCCATGTAGCACTCAGATACTCTGCTTGTTAACTACTCAGCAAATGTTTAGTGGACAGAAGTTTTAATATGTAGAGCATTTTGTATTAACTGGAAGGTTGGCCAAGGTAAACTGTTAACTGATAAAAACAAGCTGAGGAACAAATATCTTTTGTATTCCCCACTTTTTAAAAAGAACTCACATAAGTGCTCATAGGTCTCCATTTCCTTATATGAGCAAAGGAAAATATAGAAGATAATATACAGTATTTTTAACAATGCCTATTAGCGATATTAATCTATAAAGGGAAAGGAAAGCTTATTAATTTTATTTTTGATACTTGAATTACCTCAGTTGTTTGAATTGTATCAATAAGCACATACAACTTGTGTAATTCAAATGTTTAATTCTTTAAACTAGATTTGAAGAGACACCAAACAGTAGTATGCCCAGAAGAGGCCACATCACAGATGGTCTCTGACTAAATATTATCTTTGAAAATCTTCACTTAAAAACCAGCAGTATTAAATGCTGATCATAAAAGGATCATAATAAGCATCTCTTTTTGCCCTTGACCATATGGGAGTATCTCTGGTATTTTGCTTTTAAGTGAATGTGGAAGTTGTTTTTTAGACAGAAATTCTTCATCATATTAAGGAACTACTCCTTTATCCTAGAATCATTAATAAAAATGCATATTAATGACTATCCATTTTATAAACAAAATCTACAGAGTTGATCACTTGGCTTTTCTCAATGTATTTATTGATATAATCAGAAATGTTAATAACTTTCCTAATATTAAACCATCCTTGCATTACATGACTAAACTTGATTGGGTCAGGCTTTGGGAAATGACTTATCCATAGGGGTGCCTGGCTGGCTCAGTCCGTAGTGCATGTGACTCTTGATCTCTGGGTCATGAGTTCAAGCCCCATATTGGTCATAGAACTTACTTAAAAAAAAATTAAAATTAAAAACTCAACCATAAAATTATCTGAGCATGGACCCTTTTGAAGAAGTGTAGTTTTGTTTGTTTTACTATCCCTTTAGAGCTACTGGTCCATCTATATGCTCCACTTCTTCAACTTCATTCATTTGTATCTTCCTTGGAAAGAAATTATTTAGTCCAGATTTTCAAATTCATTTGCAGTGTATTGTAGTATATCTTTTGATAATTACTTTACAATTTTTTTATAATTTTTGATAATTCCATAAATCTGGTTTCTTTCCCATTCTAAATTTTGCTTATTTTCTTAGATTTCCCAGAGGTTTGTCTGTTTCACTGGCCTCTTAAGATAACCAGGTCTTAAAGTTAGCTGTCAATTTTTATTGGTCTTAGATTTTCTAGCTCAGGTTTATTGTTCTTTTTTTTTTTAATATGTGCTGTGTCCTGATTTCCTTGTGTTTATTTTGCTGATCTTCTCTTCCTATTTCTTGAGGTCAGTGCTCATTTCTTTTGTTTTCACTTTACTTGTTTGAAGGCTAAAGTCTTTAAGGCAATTATTTTTCCTGAATCCAGCTTTAGGTTATCCCATAAAACCAAAAATGTTACATTCAATTTCCACTTTTTCTTAACATTTTTAAAACTTTTATTTATTTTTGAGAGACAGGAAAAGACAGAGCATGAATGGGAGAGAAGCCAAGAGAGAGAGGGAGACCGAACCCGAAGCAGTCTCCAGACCCTGAGCTGTCAGCACAGAGCCCATTGCGGGACTCAAACTCATGAACTATGAGATCATGACCTGAGCTGAAGTCAGACACCTAACAGACAGAGCCACCCAGGCAACCCTTTTTCCACCTTTTTTTGAAGCGGTTGATATCCACAGCTGAATTTTTAGGAGAGTTTTTATGGTTGTTGCTGTTGTTTTTAAATAACTATTTTAGAGATTTTCTTTTTAATTAAAAATAGGATCATTTTACAAAACAAAAATAAGGGACAATTCATCCAGAAATCTACCATTCAGATGACGATATACATCATTCCAATCATTGGTGTATAAGGTTGCTTCTTTCCTTTCCTTTAAAAGAATCATAGTACCTGTATTATATTAAAACCCTTTTTCTTTCCTAAATATTGTATGTGTGGTTATTGGGGCCTGTTGCTACAACTCTTGGCAGGTTGTGAACTCCTGGGGTCCTCCAGTAACTTACATGAACATGTAGATTGTTCAACAGGCAGATTTTAGGAGATTTTATTGGTGTCTTCTCTCCTTCTTTAGGAGAGTCTGTGACAAAGACTTCATATATGAAAATACTGCTTTGCCTCCATGTCCTTTAGCTACCCATCCCCTCATCAAGCTTGAAGACAAAGAGAACCAGAAAAAGATTCCTTGTACCCTCCTGTCTAGGACCCCTGCCTCCTG
>NC_043707.1:16656115-16657248 GCF_006229205.1 Suricata suricatta
TCGTTGAGACCAGAAACTGGACATACTAACCACGCCAGTGGTTAAGAAGCACACTAAATGGCCATGAACAAAACTAGTGGCCAAGCAAGTCCAGAGTCCTGCTGGCTAATGTCAAGAGGAGACCCTCAACCTCCAAATGAGCTGAAAAGCCAGAGTTGCCATGGCCGTTGCAGTGTAATGGTGAAGAGTGGTCCAGAAGTGGATCTGGGAATATTTCTAAGCACACTGAGTGGCCAGCCACCTCTTTCTAAATTCACTTTCCATTGTCAAGTCAGACCTTTTTATATACCAGTGAGGGCTGTATTTTGGCCATTGTTTTTCTTGTATGCTCTGTAGAGCCTGCAGTTACCCTCTTACACCACTAGGTGGTGACCCTGCTTTGAGGAGTCAAAACCCGAGATCATTGGGATCTGGGCACTGTGGTAGGCAAGCAGCTCCTTACATGCATCATCTCATTTAAGCTTCAGACAACTCCGGAGAGCAAGTGCTATTATTATCCCTATTTTACAGATGAAAAACACTGAGGCTTAGCAAGTTTTGAGACTTTGGCCCTAAAACCATTCATCCAATAGGTGACTCTCTTATCACACTGCTTTCTGAATAAGTTTGGGATTGGCAGAAATTAAACAATGATGATTTTGAAAAATACATAGAAACCCCCCCCCCATCAATACTATTTAGTGCTCACTATGAAGCCCCTCCTATGTCTCAGGTACCAGAATAATGTTCTACAAACATGATTTGATGTAACCTTCAAATAAGACTAGATCAGACCCTGTTGTTACTCTGATTGTGTAGAGGAGTTTGCTGTGGCTCAAAGGGTTGGGTAAGTTGCTGTGTAAGTGCATTTGAGTAGGTGACACCCCAAGGTCAAGAGCAGAGATTGCTGATAGTTCAAGGTGCTCTCAGTTCTGAGTGGGTAGTTAGTGGGGGGGATCTAGGTCATTATGCTCCAGTGCCGAAGTTGGGTCTCAGGGCAGGACCCCTCCTGCAAGCAGCACACAATCAGAAGTTTGACCCAAGTCCCAGCACTGGCTGTGATGCAGGGACTTTTAGTTTCCTCAAGGGTAAGGTGGGGGTCTTGGTCTTCTCATTTACAAAATGTATAAAGCTTCTAAACTCAGATGCTTGCC
>NC_043707.1:16657348-16658600 GCF_006229205.1 Suricata suricatta
TCGTTGAGACCAGAAACTGGACATACTAACCACGCCAGTGGTTAAGAAGCACACTAAATGGCCATGAACAAAACTAGTGGCCAAGCAAGTCCAGAGTCCTGCTGGCTAATGTCAAGAGGAGACCCTCAACCTCCAAATGAGCTGAAAAGCCAGAGTTGCCATGGCCGTTGCAGTGTAATGGTCCAGAATTGGATCTGGGAATATTTCTAAGCACACTGAGTGGCCAGCCACCTCTTTCTAAATTCACTTTCCATTGTCAAGTCAGACATTTTTATATACCAGTGAGGGCTGTATTTTGGCCATTGTTTTTCTTGTATGCTCTGTAGAGCCTGCAGTTACCCTCTTACACCACTAGGTGGTGACCCTGCTTTGAGGAGTCAAAACCCGAGATCATTGGGATCTGGGCACTGTGGTAGGCAAGCAGCTCCTTACATGCATCATCTCATTTAAGCTTCAGACAACTCCGGAGAGCAAGTGCTATTATTATCCCTATTTTACAGATGAAAAACACTGAGGCTTAGCAAGTTTTGAGACTTTGGCCCTAAAACCATTCATCCAATAGGTGACTCTCTTATCACACTGCTTTCTGAATGTTTGGGATTGGCAGAAATTAAACAATGATGATTTTGAAAAATACATAGGAAACCCCCCCCCCCATCAATACTATTTAGTGCTCACTATGAAGCCCCTCCTATGTCTCAGGTACCAGAATAATGTTCTACAAACATGATTTGATGTAACCTTCAAATAAGACTAGATCAGACCCTGTTGTTACTCTGATTGTGTAGAGGAGTTTGCTGTGGCTCAAAGGGTTGGGTAAGTTGCTGTGTAAGTGCATTTGAGTAGGTGACACCCCAAGGCCAAGAGCAGAGATTGCTGATAGTTCAAGGTGCTCTCAGTTCTGAGTGGGTAGTTAGGGGGGGATCTAGGTCATTATGCTCCAGTGCCGAAGTTGGGTCTCAGGGCAGGACCCCCTCCTGCAAGCAGCACACAATCAGAAGTTTGACCCAAGTCCCAGCACTGGCTGTGATGCAGGGACTTTTAGTTTCCACGAGGGTAAGGTGGGGGTCTTGGTCTTCTCATTTACAAAATGTATAAAGCTTCTAAACTCAGATGCTTGCCGGACCAGGCAGGTAACAAAAGTGAGTGACGTGGATCAGGTGGGGACTGCGAGAAACTGGTGAATGCATACCCCATTCTAAGGGGTCATTCCAGCCCATTGTTGCCATGCAGGAATGTGCGTTTTGTTGCT
>NC_043707.1:16658700-16663812 GCF_006229205.1 Suricata suricatta
GCCCCTTGGGAAACATTTTCATGCTTGTTTGGATGGCCTCTGCAGTGGATTAAAGATGGACACAAATTCTCTGACACTCCTCCTGTTGAGAAGTGGGTCTTACTCCCCTGTTCTTGAATCTGGAATTCTCTTAGTGACTTGCTGGAGCACTAGAATGTAGCCACAGTCCTGGGACTTCCAAGATGAAGTCATAAGAAGACTTTCAGCCTCTGCATGCGCAACACTTGCTCTTGCCCCTTCTCAGAACCCAGCCACCATGCCTTAAGAAGCCCACACAGCAAGATCAAGCTCACACGGCCAGTAATTCAGCTGAGACACAGACACAAATCTGTTTGCCATCAAGGCCTGTATTCTGAGTCATTTATTCCCTTTACCCCTTATCTGTGTGTCCAGGAGGAAAACAATATAAAATTTAAAAAGGTTAAAGGGCACCTTGGTGGCTCAGTCATTTAAGCATCTGACTTTGGCTCAGGTCATGACCTCATGGTTCATGGGTTTGAGTCCTGCGTCGGCCTTGCTGCTGACAGCTCAGAGCCTGGAGTTTTCAGACTCTATGTCTCCTTCTTTCTCTGCTCCTCCCCTGCTCACATTTTGTTTCTCTTTCAAAACTAAATAAACATTTTAAAAATTAATTTTAAAAAGGTTGAGAAATACTGATACAGTCTATATTATTTTTTTCAACATTATACCTTTTTCTCTTATGCTCTGATATTTTTTCTGTTAAGCATTTTATAACATTGGGGGCCTGGAAAGTAATAATGAGCCAGATGTAAACCAGAGCCCTCAAGGACGGAGGACTGCTCACAATGACATCCCTCTTCTGCCAGGGGATGATTTCATGATATCACATAATACAAGGGTGGGGAGACGGCTCCATCTCTTTCTATTAATACCAGTCAGTGGAAATTTGTTAAAGAAACAGACCTGTATCTGCTTGGGCAGCTGGAGAAATGGGCAAAGGCTTTGGTCTCTGTAACCCTTTAGGCCCTCCAAGGCTGTGTATGCGGAGTGTGCATAGGGTCCTGGCTGGTGCCCATATGGACCCCCATTAACTGAACTCTCCCTCTAATGAGCACAAACCTGAGGAGGGAGGGCAGGGGCCCAGGTCAGCAGGCAGGGGCTCTGCCCTCCCTACAGACCATGGTCTGGAGAACAGGCTTCACAGGATCTCAAATGTGCATGTGAATTTCTTGCTCTGTGCTGTGGCTCCCGGCTTGAATACAGATGAAGCCTGCTGAAAGCCCGGGCCCCTGCAGGGAAGAGGCTGGCGAGAGCCTTTTTAATGTCTGCCGTGAGACAGGGGGAATCCTTCCGTCCAGGCATTCTCAGCTGGGCTTTCCCAAGACTGGAATATACTTGGGGCATCAGCAGCAGGGGGTGCACACAAAATGAGGGAGTGGGGAATGCTGATAGCACTTCGCATTTAATATTTTCAAAACAGACTTTGTAGACATCCTTATAATTAAGTTTTTGTTTTAACTATATATTGGATGAATGGTGAAAACCATAATCTTTCATAATAACTATGCTAGCGTATAGCACTTACTGCGTACCAAGCTCTGTTCTGAGAATTTTTAAAATATTAACTCATTTAATGCTTTAACATTTTGAATTACATGACCTATTTTTTCTTTAAGTAAGCTCTATGTAAGGCTTGGACTCATGACCCTGGAATCCAGAGTTGCATATTCTACCTACTGAGCCAGCCAGGCACCCCTACATGATCTAATTTTATTCTCATCTTACAGATGAGGGAACTAAGGCATAGAGAGGTTAAGGAACTTTACTTGGGTTAGACAATTAAGTGGTGAGGCTGGAATTTCAACCTAAACAAATGTGTGATGTAGTTGTATCAGCTAGCTTTTGCTTTGTAACAAACTATCCCCAAGCTGAATGGCTTTAATCAGCACACATTTATTATTTCTCATAATTAAATGGGTTGGCAGGCTGGTGTTTTTGATCTGGGCCAGCTCAGCTGAGCTCTGTGGTCTGCAGAGCTGTTTGGCCAAGGCCAGATGGTCTAGGATAGCCTCACCTGCATGTCTGGGGATTAGATCCAAGTCTATGGTGCTGATGGGGATGACTTGACTGTGCATCTCTGATCATCCAGTAGGCTACCCCAGACTATTCACATAGAGGTGGTCACAGGGATCCCAGTATGAATAAGTGAAGGAAGATCCCACTATGCAAATGCTTTTTGAGCTTCCATTTGAATCATGTTTGCCAGTGTCCCATTGGCTAAAGCAAGTTATACGACCAACCCAGAGGCAGTATGGGAGGGGACTACCCAAGGTCATGGACATAGAGAGGGGAATAATTAGGGACTGTTTTTTTTTTTATAGTTAACTCCAATTCACTTTTATTTTTTAATTTGTATATATATATAGTTTGTTGTCATATTGGTTTCCATATAACACCCAGTGCTCTTCCCCACAATTGCCCTTCTCCATGGCCATCACCCCCATTCCCCATTCCCCCTCCCCCTTCAGCCTAGTTTTACAATCTCCACAATAGTCTTAGCTCTGAACCTCTCACTAAACTGTCTCTTAGGCTTCCAATAGTCTTATTCCAACTCTGGCTCTCGATGGAGCTCAGAGCAGGAAGAGCTGGGAGGAATCTTATAGACAAACAGAACCAGATACTCCTCATGCCTGCCCAGTGCTCCACCTTCTTCCAATGCTCCCCCCATCCATACCCCACCATTATGTGGAGACAGAATCTGACTAAGTGTGTCCATGGAAGGAAAAGGAAGTGGGTTATAAATCAGGGAGTTTGAGTCTAGTTACCTGAAACTAGCTGTGGGACCTTGGCTAGACCCCCTCACCTCTCTGGGCCTTAGTGATTTTATTTTGCTCAATTCAATTGTCCCATTCATTCAATAAACACTTATTTGGTTCCCACTGTGTGATAGGTTCCCACTGTGTTGAACAACACAGATATATTTGTGAAAAAAGACAACCCTGCCCCTCATGAAGAACTTAGCATAATGGGAACATAGGTGTGAATCAAATAACCTCAGTAATGAGTGTGTATTTGCAGACTGAGGTAAGGCTCTGAAAGACAAAAACCCAGTGTTATGACATGTTACCATAAAGGAATTTGGTGCAGACCGTGAGAGTGGGGCATGAAAGAAGGTGTCCTCCAAATAAAGGACAGTTGAGAAGTTAACTGGAGGACCAGCGAAAATGGAACCCAGAGTGACCAGGAGATAATTTTCCATAGATCTCATGCATTTCCATACACCTTGAAAGCAGAGGCCCTAACTGCCTGTGCTAAGCTAGCTTTTCAAAAACATTTGTATAGTAAACAGCACTGGAAGACAGTGATAATGCCTCCCTCTGGAGCAAGGGGTCAGCGTGTTCACTGCTCAGTGTAAAAGATTCAGGTTCCCTATGTTTCAGGTTCCTCTACTGTAATGCAGCCCACTGTGTGCACAGGTGTCACCTAGCCCTCTGCACATCACCCTGTGGGAAATAGGGCTCAGAAAACCAGGGCAAAATGATGACACTCCAGACCCTGCTATTGCAGAGTGAGTAATAAACTGTCCTCTTTCTCTGATCCAAGTGTCCCTCATCTTCTGCCAGCATCCACGAAGCCGCAGCAAAGCTAACAGTTTAGCTTGCAAGGCAGGCAAAACTCAGACCCTTCACAGCTCCTGACGTTCCCAAACAAAGTGTTACAAGCTGAAGCTGGAGGATAAATAAATCAGAAGATGGGGATAAACAGAGGTCTAGGCAGAGAACAACATGTGCAAGGACTCGGAGGTGGTGCAGAGCAAGGAAGTGGAGAACAAAGTTGTTCAGTATAATGGGAATGGGGAATCTGATGAGGAAATGGAGAGAGATGAAGCCGAAAGCACACAGGGGAGAAGTAGTCAGCATATTAAGCAGGGAGACCTTATCCTAAGGGCAATGTAAGCCACTGACAGATATTTTGGGCAGACTAGACACAAAATCCATTGAGGCAGACTCTGAACACCCCCGCCTTAGCCTCCAGACCCTTTTCTACCTCAACACCCCCCAGAAAATAGTCTTGGTTGCAGCATAGGTTGGCATAGCAACTGATGATGTGGCTGTTTTCCCTATGGTTTTATTTTTACAAGCTCAAGATTGTCAGGCAGTCCCTAGGTATATTTGGACGCTTATAGGCACAGGGGGAAGAGAAGCAGAAGGTCAACCTCCTTCTGGCTGAGGGCTGAACAGTGACAGGACATAATTTTGTTTGGGAGACTGAGCTCCCTAACCCCTAACTAGTCCTTTCTGGCCTGACAACCACTGTTTGTGAAATCTGGTCAGGCCAAGAAAGCAGTGTCTTTCCTGTAACCCATGAAATACATAGTAAGGGAGGCTTCAGAAGGAGTTCATTCCTTTTATTTGAGTGTATGCAGAATATACAATGTATTTGAGTGTATGCACTGTAGAATCAGGCTGCTTGGGTTCAAACCCTGCCTCCTCCACCTACCAGCTTCAAGAAAATTAATTAATTGTTCCATGCCTTTTCCCCCATCTATCAAATGGGACCTAACTCAGCGTTGTCATGGAGATTAAATGAGGACCAAATATGTAAAGTGTTTAGAACAGTATTTGGCACATAATATGTATTCAATAAATATTAGTTATCATTATTATAACCTGTTTGAAATGTACCTTCTTACAACTTCTGTCATTCAAAATTTTCAAATATTTATGTCATTCCCATCAGAGCAGGCTTTGTGCAGCAAATTAAACACCTTTAGTCACTAGATCACGTTGTAAGAAACTCCCTCTTGGAATCCTTTGGAATCACTACACTTTAATATTTAAAACTTCCCAAAATGCTGTTTTGGGGTTCACTCAACCTAATTTGTTGGTGACTAGTACTTAACCAAATACTTTCCTTCCTCAGGGATATATAATAGACCTGGGGGGACTCCCCACAATTGTCCTTGGGCTCCAAGGACTGGAGAGGTCCCAGTCAACCCACAGAACATGAGAAATAATAAACCATTATTGTTTTAAGCCACTAAGTTTTGAGGTGTTTCATCACTCAGGACTAGATAACTGATACACGAAACATGCAGACTGCTTACCACACTTCCAGAGATTCTGACTCATTGAGTCCAGGATAGGGTCC
>NC_043707.1:16663912-16729804 GCF_006229205.1 Suricata suricatta
GTGGCCCCTTTCCCTTCCATAAGAGATCTGGAAACTGGTCCTGCCCTGCCCAGAAGAACCTCAAATCACAGCCAGGAGGCATCAGCTACTCACTACTATCAAATGGAGACCCTAGTCAGTCTATAAAAATGCCCTGTATTAGCCTCTAAAAATGTAGCTTGAAGATCCTTTTCACTGCCAATGCCCTCACCTAGCTTCTCACTCCTCCCCAACTGGAGACAGGATCAAGAAGCAAGGTATTCCTCCCTCAAGGAGGGGTTAGTTGAATTTAAGGATGTCTTGTGTTTTCTACCATCCCAGAAGTCGGCAGGGAAAGGCCATGCCAGGTAAATGGGGTCTCTGTCCACACTTTCTCTTTCCCTCAGATTCTTTACTATGACAGGCAGAAGAGACTGTGGACTGATGAGAGAAGAAATCATCCAAGAAGACAGAGACTGAAGGTTTATTCCTTTTTTTCTTTCAACAAATATTTAATGGGCATTTACTAGATGACTGGCACTGTTCTCAGTGCTGGAGATACAGTTGAGGACAAAAGAAACATGCATGCTCTCCTGGTCCTGAATTCCAAAACAGAGAGATGGACAACAAATAAGATTAAGAAAAAAAAAAAAAGGAAACACATGGTGTGTTAGTCATAAATGCTATGGAAAAAACAAATCAAGGAAATGAGAAGGTGGTGAGAAGGCGACATAGGGACAAAGACCTAAAGTGGGAGGGACTGAACTGTGTGGACATCTGGGACAGGAACATCCCAGGTGGAGGGAAGGGCAAGGTCAAAGCCCTGATGTGGGACTGGCATGTCCCAGGAGATATGAGGAGACCAGTGTAGCTGGGCCAGGTGAGTGAGGGGAGAAGACTCAGAGATGGGGTCTAAGAGGTACCAGGTAGGCCAGAGGTGAGGAGCCATTGGAGAGTTTTGAGCAGAGGCGTGACAAGATCTAAACTGTTCTTAATGGGCTCCGTCTGGCTGCTGTGTGGAGAATGGACTGAAGGGGTCAAGAATGACCAGGAACAAGAGTAGAAGGAAGGCATCCATTTAGCAAGTAAGAGATAAGGGTGGCTTGGACCGGGAGAGTTGCACTGACGAAGATTACAAGTGGTGGGAGTTTGAAAATGACTCTGGCAAGAAGCCTTAGAGAGGACTCAACACATCTCAAGTGCAACCCCAACTACAGGCTCGACTGAGTCCATAGTCACTTGTGCCTATCCATCTCACCTGACAGAGTGTAGGCTCTGTTGTTGGGAATCAGGGCTTTCGTTTTTAGTTCTGTGTCTGAGTGTCCAGCACAGTGCCTGACATTAAGTGTACTTTCTAATGGGTGGACGGATGGATAGAGTAGAAAGTTCCATTTCTCCAAGTTTCCCTTGTTCAAACTATGGAGTTATGATTGGCCAATTTTAGAGTAATTCACGGAGCTGACTACCCAGCTCCAGAGACACCCCTAACTAACTAACAACAACAACAACAACAACAAAGGAAGAATTTGTAAATACAGCTAAAGTCCTGAGAAGCCTCAGCAGATGCCTGGGGGAAGCCAGAACTAGAGACTTTAGTCATCTCAACTGAGGTGAAAGACATTCTAAAAACTGAGCTTTGGACATCAGGGAATTTTCAGTGTGTGGGAAACATCTGCTGATTTAAGGCTTTGTGTGTGATTCTTTCTGGTAAGCACTTTTTATATAACCTTGCATAAATAAACAGGACTCTAGGGACCATGCCTGCCCAATGTAGATAATCCTGAAGGGACCACTGTGTGGGTGACACTGTGGAAAGGTCACACTTCATGTGGGTGTTGAGTCCAAATAATTTTCCAAGGACATGTGCCCCTACTTCTCCACTGCACCAGGAAGAAACTCTTTTCTTATGAAATACCCAGACTTTCAGGGCACCTGGTTGGCTCAAATGGTTAAGCATCTGATTCTTGATTTCAGCTCAGATCATGATCTCATGGTTCATGGGATTGCACCCTGCATCAGGCTCTGCACTGACAGCTCAGAGCGTGCTTAGGATTCCCTCTTTCTCCCTCTCTCTCTCTCTCTCTGCCCTTCCCCCACATGTGCCCTATCTCTCTCAAAATAAACATTTACATATGAATGAATGAGTGAATGAATGAATGAATAAATAAATAAATGTATGTATGTCTTTATGTCCAGGCTCTCAGGGGCACCCAGCCCTGCCCAGACTGCTCCCCTAGCTGGACCTCACCTGTAGCCACAGGGAGACTGGAGACAGAAAGTTTATTGAAAATAAAACACACTTTGACTGCCTCAGCAAGTAATGTCTCAAGAATGGTTAGTTGTGCAATTCCCAGTCTGGATTCAGTCTGGCCACAAAAGCTTCTTCTATTCCGCACAGTCATTAGCAACCCTAGAATCAATAGATAGCCCGTGCCAGCCCTAAGAAACGCACAAATAGTCATAGCCACAGACCCAGTTAAGCTACTGTGGTGATTCCAGGAGCTCAGCAAGGAGAAAACTGCACTCAGATGAGTGTATATTCTTCTCTTTTCTCATAAAGACATCCGTACAACATGTAAGTACATATACCTGTAAGTATTTTCAGTCTCTCTCTCTCTGCCTCTCTTTCTGTTTGTCTCTGTCTCTGTCTGTCTCTCTCTCTCTCACACACACACACACACATACACACACCCATTCTGGATATTTTTTATTTTTGCCTTTTAAAACAGCATTGGTAAGCATGTACAATGATAATGATGTCTGAGACAGTTAGCCAAGGAGAGGAAACAAATGTCTGCACAGGAAAGAAACAAAAGGCCCACATCTGGGACAAAAGTTCAAGGGAAAATCTTAAGTTATCATTAAGATCCAGCAACAATAAGGATGTAATTGCCTGTTTGCCATACTAAAAAAAATCCTAACTTCCAAAATGGAGAAATCAGCCCATGTGTTTACATTTGTCTATGGAAAGAATATTTTAATGATATAAAAACCTCTTACAGTAATGTACAAAGAAATATGCAAATTACTAAATATGCTTATTCATAAAAATTATATTTTAAATGAATATTGACACCAAGTATGTTCATTACATATTGTTAAGGAAAAAGTGAAATAAAACAGCATAGGGTTTGCATTTCTAATAATCTAATGGACTAGGCATCTTGACAAAAATCCTTGACACAAAACATGTAGAAATCCATCTAAATGAATACATGACTAGGATGCAAATAAAAGAAATTCCCTAGATGCCAAATATAAAGTGAGGACTGAAAATCAGAGTGGCAAAAGGACATCGAGGCTTGGGGACAATTGCCAATCTCGGTGACCAAGAGGTTTTTGCAGTTTTACAGGTTTTAAGTTATATGAGGACAAAGGACCAAAATCCTAGACCCCATGGTGAGAAAATAAGGCCAAGACCCTCAAAAGGTTATGCCCTTGGTGAAAAGTTTGACTAGAAAATAATTTACCCACTGGCAAAGAGATAAGACTAAGGAAGACTGTTGGACCCAATCTGAGATCTGATAGGGAAAGAATATTTCCCTGAATATTCATAATCACAGAATTATTCTCACATGCATTTGGAATTTAAATTGCACTCCCTGCAAGATTTGGAAAACCCCAAGCAAAAAACTGATAGCATGATTCCAGATTGGTAGTACTTCAGGCTAACGAGAAGAAGAAAATGCATATTCTCCCTAGAGGTACCTACCCTCAACCCAAGTCTCCCTGGAATCCACAGAAAATGCTCCATTAAACATTAGCTCACTAACCAAAACTAAAAAGCATACAAATAAACAAGCCACCATAAATAAAAATAAATAGAAACAACAAACAGCAGAATTAGACCCCCAAGAACCTCATAGCATAGAATTGTCAGATTCAGAATAATTAAATAATGCTTTTTAAAGGTGAAAGAAATAAAATACTATCCCAAAAGAGCAGAGGCAAGAGTGAAAAATAACCAAATATCATGTTTAAATATAAAAACATAATAATTTAAATTGAAAATTCAATGAACAAGTAAATCAGCAGATAAAGAAAAAACAATGACCTAGAAAATAAACCTGAAAAAAATTACCCAGAATATTGCATACAGAAACAGAGATATAAATTTATAAGTGTTTAAGAGACACTAATTCTGGAATATATATCCAATCATATTTCCGAAAGAAGAGAAGGGAGTTGCGAAGTGATACAAGCAATATAATAGAATAGTAGATTCCAGCCCTTACTCTGACAGAAACATCAATTCTGACAACCATCTCTGGATGAGAATACTTCTGTGGGAACCCGGGAGTCCAGTGGAGAAATTCCAGCACCATATTCAAACTCCAAAAACAAATGTATTGAAGAGAGTCAGGAAAACAGTTTCACTTCATCTCTGTCACTCCTCCCCTAGGTGGCATAGCTCAGTACCAAGAGAGGCCCCTGGCCCACAATTTCTCCCATACAGGAAAGTAAGACAGAGTGAGTTCCTGGCTTTCCTAGCCTAGAGAGACGTTGCTCAAGAGGCCCACTTCTGCTTCATGCCACTCAGATTGCTGAAGGGATTAGCATAGCTGAAAAGTCAGGGGAAAGAAACAGGCTCACAACAACTTGCAGATCTCAAAAACTCAGCCACAGATCCTACTAACTAGCTCTCAGACTCCACCAAGAGGCCTGCCCACAAATCTCATGGAACTTCCCACCTGCAGCTCCTCCAAGTGGTCAATGCAGCCCCCCACACCCGTGTGTACCCCTAAGATAGTGCACACAAGCCTCCACAAATGGTGTGCACATGCTCCCACAGATGGCATGTGCAACCCTCTGCAGGCAATACACCAATATCAGCAGCAGGTTTGATTCTGCAGATTTGAAGGCACACAAGCTCACACACTTCAAGGCACTGCCCTTGGCAAAATAAACAGGAGGCTCTCGGCCCCTAGCCCAACTTAGGGATGGAGAGAAGGCACACAATCCTAAGAATTCCCCTCCAAACAAAGGAACAAAAGGGAGTGAAAAGAATGAAGAAAAGCAATCCTTGAAGAAAGAATGATTTTCTAAAATTGATAAAGAAATTAATGCTGAGACTCAGAAAGCATACAAATCCAAGTTTTTCTAAATCCACATTTGTGCACATCACACAGAAAGTGAATAATATGCAGACTAGTCCTTTCCCCACTTCACCCGTTAAAAATAAAGATCTTTTTTAAAAGTTTGTTTATTTTGAGAGAGAGAGAGAGAGGAAGGGACAGAGAGAAAAGGAGAGGCAGAGAGAGAATCCCAAGCGGGCCCCGCCATGGTCAGTGTGGAGGCTGATACAGGTCTCAAAGTCATGGATTGTGAGATCATGACCTGAGCTGAAATCAAGAGTCAGATGCTTAACCGACTGAGTCACCCAGTTGCTCCAAGAATAAAGATATTAAAAGCAGCCAGAAATAAAGGAAAAAGGAAGAGAAATCTGAGTAGCAAGACTTTTCAATGGAAATCTGTAAACAATAGACTAAGATCTCAATGTGCTAAAATAACTGCCAACTTAGAATTACATACCTAGCTAAACTATCATTTTCTAACAAGAACAAAATAATGCCATTTCAGACAAATAGAATAAAATGTCTTCATTAAAGAACTAATAAAGGAAATATGTGAGCAAAAAGAAAGTGAATCCCAGAAGAAAGATCTAACATGCACAAAGAAATAAATGTGCATACAGTCAAGTTTGTGGATTTGGTAGTTCTATGTAAGTCTGGTTAGAATCAGAAGAGCAAAAGGAGGGCATATCAGTGAATCCCTACTGCAGGGATGGACAGATGTTCCTTTGGAAGATGCTAAGGTATGCAGATGCTCTATCTCTGAAACATAATGGTCCAGAAAACCTCTTGCCACCATAACATTAGAAAGTATTTTCTGGAGGATGTTCCACAGTTCCCTTCATTGGCCCTGGGGTCTCTTCTCTCTAGATGAACCCAGCCTGAAGCTTTACTCTCCTCCAAAGCTAGAGAGCTGTTAATTTTCCAGATAATCCTTCAAATCCACAGGCCAGCTTTTTACTGAACTGACTGAAATTCTCAAAAAATCATACTAACATCTAAAAACAAACAAAAAATGGCATTCTATTTTAGATTTTTGAAAGCAGAAGACTCATACTCAATGGAAAATAAAAGAAAGGGAATAACCTGGGCTCTTGAATTTCATTTTACACCTCATGTTTTTTATAGTTCCATCTATTAAAATGTTCTTGCCCTTTTTTGCCATATGCAAACTCCTACTCCTCCCTCAAGACCCAAGTCAAACATAAGTTCTGTGAAGTACTTCCTGATTCCCTCTACACTAACACTATACCTTGCACATAATATTTCAGTTTGTCCCATTGTTTCTATATGTTTATCTTCATCATTAGACTGTGAAATTCCTAAAGACAAGAACTAGTTTTTTCTTTGTCTTTGTGTTCCCAACTCCTAGAACAGCATCTGACATATAGTAGGTATTTGTTCATATGAATTTATTAAATGAGTGGATGGCTTCAATGGATTTTAAGATAATCTATTAGATACAGACTATTCAATCACTAGGTTATCAGGTCCCACATCCAGTATTCTGGATCCTGGGAAAAGTCTAGCTCACAAAATGTAAAAACTCTCAGTGAGTTAGGAACCAAAACTCAGCAATGAGTATATTGATGTCCCCATAGGATCTGGGGTCAAATATCTGTGACATGGACCTAATGCAAAATTGAGCCCTAGGACTGCAAAAAAATACCAGAATGTTCTTGGACCTTATCAACTGTCATGGTCCTGGGAACATTTATTGGGAAATTTACTTATCAGGGTTGGTGACCTCTAGATTTGGATTTGTCTGGCTACTTTCTAAGCTGCTCATTAATCTGTAGGATGTTCTCTGAGCCTTCATCATTTCTGCCTTATTAGCATATCATTAATTTCTATGTAAAATAGAGGTCACAGACCATCACTGTGACACAATAATTCTCCAAATGTAGGAAATTGAATCATTTAAATTTCTGAACAGAAATGAGAAGATATGTCTCCGCCCAAAAAAAGGTTAAGTGATAGCAGAACAGAAAGTATCTTTGAGTAAGAAAAGGCATTTTATAGAGTAGGAAAGAGAATGTCAAAAATTGCAGGCATGGACTCTTTTTAGGTAAATGTCCAGAAAAGGCAAATCTATAGAGACAGAAAGGATGTTAGTGCATGTCTGGGGTTGGGGATGGGAAGGGAAATTAAGTGTAAATGGGCTCAAGGGATCTATTGGGTAATGGAAATTTTCTAAAACTAGTTTATAGTGATAGGTGCACAGCTCTGTCATGTTACTAAAAAGCATTCAATCACACACTTAAAACTAGTGATTTTGTATATGATATGTAAATGATCCCTCAATAAACTAGGTTTTTTTGTTTTTTGGGGTTTTTTTGCTAACAGTTTTAGTATATCAAGGCAAAAACAAAGTTTGGTCAGATATCACTGGTTAGCAGCTCTGGAATAAGCCACATCAAGAATTAAGGAGACTGAGACCAGGAAGTACTTAAGAGGTTTGCAACAGGATGTTCACTGAAGTGCAATTGTTCGATTTTCCATTACAGAAAACATCAAGTATATACGGATAGAAAGAAGACGGTGTAGACAACCCCCATGTATACAGCATCCAACTTTAACCACAATCCAACGCATAGACTATTTAATCCAAAAACCCACCTTCTCCAACCCACCCCACACACTAGATTTTATAGCACTGTATTTTATTGTTTTATTTTTCATTATGGAAAATTCAGACATACTAGTGTAGGCAAGGCAGAACAATAACCCCCCCATAAACCTACCTTCCAGCTTCAACAATGATCAATACCAGGCCGGCTTGTCTTATCTCTACCCCTCATGCTTCCCCCATCCCTGCCTTCTTGGTACATATACCTCAGACATCAAATGACTTCATCTGCAAATATTTTATGAGGTATCTCAAAAGGTGAGGACTTCATTCTTTTAACACCCACAGTACCATTATCATATTACAACAAAAATAAGTGTGTTGTCCTGATATCACTAAATATCTAGGGTTCAGATTTCCAATTGTACCATAAGTGTCAAAAATATGTTTTTTAAGGGTTTGTTTATTTGAATCAGGATCCAGTAAAGTTTCACATACTGCTGTTTACTAATATGTCTTTCATTTCTTTTAGTCTAAAGGCCCTCCTCACACACACCCCACTCACCCCATTTCTATCTCATTTTCCTTGCAATTTCTTTGCTGAAGAAACCAGGTCATTTGTAGACTTTTTCTCAGTCCAGATTTTACAGCACTATTTTCAATAACTAAACATTGGAACTAGTAGACACCATCCATCAAAAGGAAGTCAGTTAAATAAATGAGGATATAACCACATAGCAGAATTCATATGAGCTGTGTGATTAATTTATATCAAACAGCAAGATACAACAAATGTTTATTAAATATATACTATACTATGTGCCAAGTTCTATTCCAGGTGTTAGAGATAGAGCATTGAACAAAATATAATCTCTGCCTTCCTGGGGAGAAATTTCCCCACCTTGTATTTTAATGGAGGGTGACAGGCAATAAACACATAAATAATTAAAATGCATAGAGGGACACCTGGGTGCCTCAGTCGGTTGAATGTCCAACTCTTGGTTTCAGCGCAGGTCATGATCTCATGGTTTGTAAGTTCAAGCCCCGTGTCGGGCTCTCTGCTGTCAGGGCACAGCCTGCTTCAGGTCCTCTGTCTCCTTCTCTCTCTCTCTCTCTGCCCCCTCCCTCCTACTTGCACTCTCTCAAAAATAAATAAATAAAAATAAAATACATACAATGTCAGAAGGTGCTAACTGTGATAGAGAATACAGCAGGAAAAAGGAATAAGGATTGTGAGGAAGTGGGAAGGGAAGGTTGCAGTTTCAAATGAGATAGCCAGAGAAAGCTCTGATGAAAAGATAACAGATAAGCACAGAGCTGACAGAGGTGATGAGTGAGCAAGTTATACAGATAAGTGGGGGAAAGAATCCAAGGCAGAGGCAACAGTCAGTGCAAAGGTCCTGAGGTGACAGTGTGCCTGGTATGTTCAAGGAGTGGCAGGGGGACCAGTGTCACTGGAGGGAGTGAGGGAGAGGGAAAGAAGATGCTGCCCAAGAGGCATCTGTGCCCAGATAGTGCTGGGCTTTGCAGGTCATCACAAGGATGTTGGCTTACATTCTGGGTGATATAAGGCCATGGGAGAGGTCCCAGCTGAGAAGTCACTAGATAATGCAGCAGTAACAAGATAGTGGGAAGATGAATAAAGAAAGTTGTTATACATGCTGGACAATTTCTCCATCACTGTATCAGTTCCTGCACATGACCCTATAGGCTGATGACTGATTATCTTTCACTTGTCAGAGAAAGGACAGTGCAGGGGCCACTGAGGCCCTTCCACTGAGGTTCAGAGCAAATAGATCTGGACTAGGTGAAGTTTATTAGGAAGAAGTTCCCCCAGAAGGATTGATTCTGTGGCAAGAGTCCCCCTTCCTGTGGTCTAGCCTGGTCATTAGTAGTCTGTCCCTCCAAGTGCACCTAAAGCAAACCATAGCCTGTTCCAGACTTGTTTTTGTAAATAAAGTTTTATTGGCATATGGCCACACCAATGCCCGTTCATTTGCGTATTGACCAGGGCTGTTTTTAGCTAAGCAGAGTAAATTTGTTAGAGACCTTACGGCCCCCAAGCCTAAAACATTTACTACCTGGCCCTTTACAGGAAAAGTCTGTCCAGCCCTGCCCTAGGAAAACCAAGCCTCTCAAAGCCCAGGGCCCCTCCATCAAGGTGGTTCTGAGTCTCTGGAGAGTCACAGCCTGGTTCTGGCTGAGAATTGTCATGGTCATGCTGAGGGGCTTCTTCCAATGGTCTGAGTGAATTTCCTGAGATGGCTGGTAAATGTCTGGGGCCCCTCTGCTCCCCCTCCCCTTTCTCTTCTCCTGGGAACTCGGGTGAGTAGACCCTGCCTCATGTACCACCCTTCCCCAGAGTAAACCTTCAGACAGTGTAGAAGATCCTCGTGGGTTCAGAGCCCTAAAACAAAGAGCCCTGGGCCCAGATCCCAGCTCTGCTGCCACTTATTTGTCACCTTGCAAAATGTCTCTGGGCCTTGTGTTCCTCAACTGCAAAACAGGGCTAGCCATAGCCGGTCCAAGAATTGCTGAAAGAATTACATGGGGTGGTGGGTGGGGAGGCTGAGCACAGCACCTAGCCCTACTGTGTCCGTGCACAGCAGCGCGCACTGGCCACCACCACTCATGTGGGCCTCTCACTCCATTTACAGCTCCACCTGGATGCAATTATGGACACGCTCAATTACGGGGGCTTTACAGGCTATCCTTGCCAGTGCGTCATTGTCATTATCACAGAGCACAGGTGTCTCAGAGAAGCCCTGTGCTCGTAGGCACCAGTGGACATCTCATGCTTTCCTGGCAATGCTTCTCCCCTTTTGGGGTAAAATCCCCATAGTTTTCCTTTGGGGAAATTACCCCCCCCCCCAATCCATGTGGCTTGACTAGGGCTGATAGGAATGGTAGGGATGAAATGAGAGGACTCAGCATGCCCTTACCCCCAGCCTGGCCAAAAAGTGTCCTCTTCAGCAGGCAGAGATACCCACTAACTCCCAGGAATCCAGCCCATTTCCCAGCACAGACTTTGCATTGTGTTGGCCAGCTTAAAACATATCTGTTTCCCTGTGGGCACAGGCCAGAAGCAGCCCCTCCCCCTGGCTGCTGCCTACCTGGATCCCGAGTCTCCTGGTCACTGTGTAGCCATCACACCTCTGATCTCTTACCTTCACCTTGGTGCTCAATTTCACATTAATACTACATTTCCAGTGTTGCTTAGTCAGAGAGGTTTCTGGGGCCAGAAGTATCACTAGGGGACCCAACACTGCTCCCAGACTCACACTGCATCACATTCCAAAGGTGTAGACAAAAGCTGCCTTTGTGTTTCCTTTAAAAGGTGGGACCCTGGATGTGTTTGGATGTGATAACGGTGAGGAGGGTGCAGGGGTCAGACTGGCATCCCCAAGGCTGAGCAGAATAACGCTGTGTTCCAAAGCCGCCAGTTGTGCCCCTTTGGGTTATTAAGTAATGAATGGAATCAAGTGGAAAGGGTAAATGGAAACATTTTCTGGGAAGATGGGGAGCTCCTCCTATCCTATGTCTCATTATTGTATCTAGAATAGTAGCTGAAGGGAAGAAATTGTTCAGTAACAACAAAAGAATGGCCAAGCAAGTCCTTGGTAAGCTGTAGCCTGAACTTGGACCACCCACCATAGGACAAAGAAAGGCTAGTCTATTACTTATTGGAGGTGTGTGGAATAGGGTGATGGCCATGTTTTTCTATCTGGCAGACTGTTGCCTCTGTTTTGACAAAAGCACCATGGTTTTCTTTTGTAAAACTGCTTTCCCTCCCTAGCCCCCTCCACTCCCCATCAACCTGTAATCCCTGAGGGTTAGGGGGTGCATAGCCCACTCCTCTGCTCCAGGGATGAGCAAGTAAACCAGGCCTGATTAATGAAGGCGAAGTATGTCCTTGTCCACAGTGATGGGTTCAGAGGTGACCAGAAGGCCCATGCAGCACCAATCAGAGCCAACAAGTGTCATCCCTAGGGCCTTGGCTGGGATGATTAGGCAAAGGGTTTTCTTTTTCTCCTAGATATGCAAGCTAGTTGTAGTCTGGAGTCACAGAGGGGCCATCCTGGCCACCACTTGAGGGGAGACTGCCTACAAATGAAACCGACCTAGACAGCCCAGCAGAGCCAAGACACAGAGACAAGTCCTGATGACTTTGTCTAAACTCCTGCATCCAGCCATGTCTAGAGCTAACTGTACCCCTGACCTTTACTGTTCATAAGCTAACAAGTTATTTTCCCATTGCTTAAATCAAAACTTCTGCCCAATGGAAATATCTGCCAGGCACTAGGAAACTATTAGGAAGGGGTGTTTTCTCTATCTAACCTGTGGGAAATCTCTTTTTGAACATTTAGATATCTTTGTCTTTGGGGAGGGGTCAATGGAAATTCATTATGTTAATTTTTTCTTCTCCTTTGGCATCCTCTAAGAAAAAGAAAAATGGACTAGGGAGGAACATTCTTTGACATAGTATAAATGAAGTTCTGTGTAATCTAAATAAGTCACTCAGTTTGATAAGAAATTCATCAAAATTCCAAAAAAGTCTTGGGGAAAATGCAAAAACAATATGCAAATGCCAGAGGGAGGGAATGTATGAGCCCAAGCATCTTCTTGGTGCTCAGATCAGCCTGATCACTTAGCATACTGGATGTCAGGGGGTTCCCAGGGTGCACAGGGTGACAGCTTCCCCAGTGAAGTGCTAAGAAGGGACATCTCTAACTTGAGAAAGTTTCTTAGTAGTCTTGCTTCTCATGTCTCTCCTGCCACATTTCATGAGCTGTGGGCTATAGGAGATGGTGGGGAGGGCTGGAGAGAATTGTAAACATGTTTTCTATGTAAAAATGGTTGTTAGCTTTATACAAGTTCTATTGGATATGTATACCAGGCCTGCCCAATTGCATGTCCTATTTCCATGATGCCAGGTGGCAGCATGAGACCCATAAAATTTGCTAAAATTCTTGAAGCCAGAGTGGTCTCTACCCTTCTCCATATGACCCTGAGGGCCAGGTGACCTCACTGACTAAGCAGAGGAAGTTCCTCTTTCTTCCATCAGCTGACATACAGGTTGGTGAACACCAACCTTATTTGGCCAGTCCAGATCTTTCCTACACTTTCTCCCTCCCACTCAGTATTCGCTTCTGGAGTAAATCATTTTTCGGTGGTTGACTTTCAATGAGCTCCAAAATCTCCATTCTGAGACTATGTATCAGTTCTTCCCACAGAGATGGACAATCCTTGGGAGCTGGCCCTCCCCAGATATAAGGAAGCAAGCATACTAAAACCACTCTTCTCCAGGGCCACAAATACAAAAATAATTAATTCACATGGTAGCCATAATAACAATCCATGCAACCACAAACTTTTTTTAGCATCTATTTTTGTAGCAGCACTTTATCAGGCACAGAAGCTAAAAATGTAAACCAAGCTTAGACTCTACCTTCAGTAAGTTCATAGAAAAACTAAGCAAACAGAAAAGGGCTCTAAGGGAGAATTCGTCTAACCTCACCTAATTTCTGATGTTTCTGGTGTTCCTTGGCATTCTTTGGCCTATAGATGCATCCCTCCAGGTGCATCCCATGGCCACCTTCTTTCTGTGTGTCTTATCATCATCTTCCCACTGGATATGTCTGTCTCTGTGTCCAAATTGCCCCTTTTTATAAGTACATCAGTCATCCTGGATTAGGAGCCACCTGAAGACCTCCTTGTAATTTGATTACTTCTTTTTTTTTTTTCAGTAAACACAGCATTTTATTTTATTTTTCTGAGAAGGGTTTTTTATTTTTTTTTTAATAGTTTATTGTCAAATTGGCTTCCCTCAAAAAACTACCAATAGAACTCCCTTATGACCCAGAAATAGCACTGCTAGAGATTTATCCAAGAGATACAGAAGTGCTGACACATAGGGGCATATGTACCCCAATGTTCATAGCAGCACTGTCAACAATAGCCAAATCATGGAAAGAGCCTAAATGTCTATCAACTGATGAATGAATCAAGAAGGTGTGGTATATATACACAAAGGAGTATTACCTGGCAATGAGAAAGAATGAAATATGGCCATTTGTAGCAAAGTGGATGGACCTCGAGGGTGTCATGCTAAGCGAAATAAGTCAGGCAGAGAAAGACAGATACCGTATGTTTGCACTCATAGGTCTAAAAGGAGAAACCTAATGGAGGACCATGGGGAGGGGAAGGAGGAAGGAGAGATGGAGAGAGAGAGGGATGCAAAACCTGAGAGACTATTGAATACTGAAAATGAACCGAACCCGAGGGTTGAAGGGGGAGGGGGAGAGGGAGGGGGAAGGGAGGTGGTGGTAATGGTAATGGAGGAGGGCACTTGTGGGGAAGAGCACTGGGTGTTATATGGTAACTTGATTACTTCTGTAAAGACCTTGTTTCAAAATAAGATCATACTCTGAAGTACTGGGGGTTAAGTCCTGCCCTTTTGGGGTGGACAGAATTCAACCTATAACAGAATGTCTCTCTGACAAGACCCACCTGCCTTCCAAATGTATCATCATATTTGTCTCTATCACTACTGGGCTCTGCCTACCTGTAGGATCCCAAGACTTCAATGTGAGATGCCCCAGGAGACACAGAAGGGCCCACTGAGCCTAGACACTTAGTGACTGCCCAGTCATCCCAATTGTCCATCTTCATAATCTGGCCAGACTCCAGTGAGTATTTGTCTGATTGCTTATGCTAGATATGGTGATATTATTGGGACAGGCAGCTGAATAAACCCTGGAGCATTCTAGTCAACTGTCCACCATACTCAGCATATGTTGAATGTCATAAGTCACTAAGATCTCAAAAATAGGAAATCCAGAGAAACTATCCAAAGCCATAATGCACGTGAAGTTTCCTTAAGCTACCTGTTTTGATGAATGGGGTACCTCCCTGCCACTTATGTTATTAAAACGATGTGAAGAATGGCTGAACTCGTTGGTGACATTAAACACCATTCAAATACACATAACTCCTTTGAGATTGCTGGGAACATTATAGTCTTATTCGCATGGTATATAAAGTATATCATTAATGTAATAAAACTTTGAAGGTGTTGTGATCCATTCTGGTCTCTGCTTTTCTGTGTTTAACCCTGGAGTCACAGCATTTTGTCACAGACAAGTAGATTATTTCCTCTCTCCACTCCAACTGCTCCTCCATTTCCTAAATCATTGGGACCCTTCCTGCCACTGCCCTGTCACTTCTGTCTTTATCCAGCTGGGATAGGACTAGTAAAACCCCAACAGCTGTGAGTCTAAGACACAAGAAGTGGGAGAGACATAAGCCATTCCAGCTGGGTAGAGAGTCTGGCACCAGGAAACATTTGAAATGGTTCAACCCTAAATTGATAATCCTTGTCAAGAGCCTTATGTTTGGCATCCCCCATCTTATTCTGCTCAATTATTCACCTCTTAGAAAGAAATATCACATTTTTAACTAACTAGGATTGAACTCCAGTTTGAAACCCATTATTTTTTCTCAATTATTCCTCTTCCTCTGGTTCCTTCCTCCAGCCCCTGTATTCTAGGTATTGCTTCTGGAAGGAATACAGAAAAATATATTGAATTTCCCCAAAAATTTCCATTTTATAAAAATACTCCCACATTGGAGTATTATGTGCCAGAAGTCCAGATCTGTGATGCTCAGAACTCACTTCTGTTCTGCTTTTCAAGAAGAGGAGGGCACCCAATGGCTAAGTGTCTTTGAAACTTATTAAGTAGGTCTTGCTCAGTTCCCATGCCTCCATTTCTGAGAGCCTGGCTATAGTCTCCCCTCTCTAACCCCAAAAGTGTTTCCATTAACCCTTTTGTGAAGTCTACATGGAGTTTTCCTGCTAAATTCAATTCAAATACCATCTACTAAACACATGTATTGAGCATTATGAGAGACAGACAAAAGGGAAAAATCCTAGTTCTGACCCTCCAGCGCCCAATAAGTTGATAAGGAGAGGTGGAAAGACACAAATAAGTGATACAGAGCAGATTCTGCTAAATGCTATTCAAGAGGTGGGTCGTGGATGCCATGTGGGCTGCCCACATCTTTCCTCTATGCCTTCATTTCCCCAGCTCCCAGGAGTGTTAGCTGCAGTCAGCTCACAACTGATTTGGAAAGGCATTTTAGACATTTATCCTACCAGTCCTTACTGAATACCTGTTCTGACCTGACATTGTTCTAGGCACTGTGGATACAGCAGCTAACAAGATAGATCTGGTGTCTGCTCTCACATGCAAATAAACAGACAAGGCATTTTTAGCCAGTGACAAGTGCTAAGAAGAAAATAAAATGATGGCAGCTAATAATATGAATGGAGTGACAGAGAAGGGCTCCTTTGGGTAGGTGTTCTTTCCCCAAAATGTCAAATGGGTAAGCCATGTACATATTTGAGGGAAGAGAGTACAGATGGAGGAAGTGGCTAGTGCAAAGAAAGGCCCTTAGCTGGCAATGAGATGGGAATGTTTAAAGAACAGAATGATGAACCATATGACAAAATGAGAATTGGGAGAAAGGCTGGGGCAGGGCAGGAAGGTGTTGCAGATCATGTAAGGCCTTGAAGATTAGGTGTTTGGATTTTATTGTAGGAAAGATGCAAAGGCATTGGCAGATTTAAAGCTGGGGGTGATATTTTCTGCAGTTTAGAAAGATGGTTCTGGTTGTTAAGCGCAAGCTTGGAGGCAGGAAAACTGTGAGGAAGGTGCATCACAGCACAGGGCAGAGGGGATAGGGACTAGGACTGAGGAGGTGGCCGAGGGGACAGAAAGGACTGGACAGATCCTGGAATAGATTAAATACAAACAGCAGGAATTGCTAATATCCTGCTAGATAAGATGAAGTAAGGTGGTCGAGGATGACTCCCAGATTTGGGGCTTCAGTGAATGGATGGCAGTGGTGCCATTTTCTGGAAGTAAGGATGATGAGTGGCCAATTTATGGGTAGACATTAGACAAAAATAATTCCAGGCAGAGGTAACATGGAAGCCATTGAGAGAGGAGAATCAGCACACATCTGAGAATCCTACTAGTCTAATGCAGTTGGAGTGTAAGGTGTGTCAGGAAGGGGAAGGAGCAGTGAAAGGAGGCATTCAACTGAACAAGGAAGACAGACAGAAAATCATGTCTGAAAGAGGAAGATATTTGAGTCTGCATAGAGCATTTTAAGTGGGAGGTGACTGAGTGGCTGGTTGGTGGAAAGTGCTGTTGGCAATTAAAAGCACTTCCCTAGAGTTCCAGAGAGAGAAGTAAGGGTTCCATAGACTTGTGGTTGAAGCAACAGGCATGGGGGAGATCACACAGGGCAGGTCTGAGAATAGAGTCCTAGAGAACAGTGTTTAAAGGCTGGGAAGGAAGGAAATGCAAAAGGTAGCCTTTAGGATCAAGGACAATTAAGGGAGCTCAGATAGTCAAGGAAGTCAGAAAAGGGAGACTTTTGCAAAGTAACAGCTTCCTTAAATAGGCACCCACATTCCTTTGCATTTTAAAATATAACAAACAGATGTGGTCTCAGGGTTCTGCTCCACTCTTAGGGGAAGACCCAGCCAGTGTCTGGGTCCTAAAGGCTAAAGAGTATTCCCAGGAACCAATGCCTCCCTCCCAAAACCTCATTGCTTCTGCTTTCTCTTCTCTTCTCACCTCATTTCTCACAGCAGGAAGGCTATGGCTTGGAATCATCACCATTGGGAGCTAGGATTATCGCAAAGACAGTGGTACTCAACTTTGCCTGTAGGTAAATCACAGGAGAGCTTGTTAAATTGCAACCCCAACCCCAGAGATTCTGATTTGGAAGGTGAAAGGTGGGCCCAGGAGTCTGCATTTCTAACAAGCTCCCAGCTCCTGCTGTGGTTACTGCAGAGTTTCAGGCCACACGTTGGGTTGCATTGCCAAAAGACATCTTGGATTGCAATGCTGACTTCCTGTGGGCAGGCCACTGGAAGTGTACTAAAATAACAAAAGTAATAGCAAATATTTATTGAGCTCTTACTATGGGCTACTCATCTCTAAGTGTTTCCTATGCATTACTTAATTCTAAAACAATGTTCTGAGGGAAGCAGGATTATTAGTCTCACTTATTCTCAGAGAGATTAAGAAACTTGCCTGAGGTCTCACTGCTTTGGTGGCCCAGAGGTCGCTCTGAGCTTCTGACTTTTGCCAATGCTTATATCCACTGCCCAAGTGGATGGGACTTGCCAAGAGCTCAGCACACTGAGGACTATGCCTGCCCTGCTGGTCACAGAGAATGGCCATCTGTCCACTGAAATGATGGTTCTCACCCATGCCCCATAGCTGACACACTTACCAGATGGAATTCACGATACACCTCTGTGGACACAGCAAAATTTCTACTCTGCACATGGGCAAAATGTATGAGAAACTTGACGCAACTATAAATCACAACTCGCAGGCAGTCCAATAATTCCTAACTATCAGAGTTAAGAAAACAACACCACAGCAACAATCCATCACTATGAACTATGACCAAGACAAGATAGTGCAGGTTACGTATAATTCTTAACACACTAACTATGATGCAAGGGAGGGAAAACAATGCATTACACGTGTAATCTTATACCCATTCTAGTTTTAGGAGCTGGGAGGTAAATCATCTGAAAACTGACTCTCCCCATCTGGTTAACATCTGTGTTTTTGCCTGCCTGGTATCTACACCACCTTCAAATCAGCCTGAAAAATAAGCCCCTGTACTCCCTGCCTTTCTAGTGTGGTCTGGGTAGAGTCAGCTCCAGTCCTGATGCCAGTGGTGGGGCAGGTGGCCCAGATGTGGCCAATAAGAGCACAATATGCCCCAGACTATTGGTCCCAGATTGGTCACCAGACTCCATCAGAGCCAGTCAGACTCAGTGCAGGGATTTTTGTCAGAACTTCTGAGAAACAAGGACCTCTTCTGCCTCTTGGCCTGAAAGTCAAGGATGCAGGCCTGGAGCTGCTAAGGTCCACAGAGAGGGTGACCACATAATTAATCATCCAAATCGGCACAGTTTGAGAGTAAAAGGAGATGCTGTTAGTAATTATGCTGAACAACAGGCAAACATTGGGACCGTCTCAGGCAAGTTGGAGTGTCTGGTCATCCTGCCCATGAGAAGACCTAACAGCAAGAAAAGCAGGACTAAGAAAAATTGGGTCCAGCCGAAAGTTTCATTTTTTTAAATAAAAAAAATTTTTTAAATATACTTTTAGAGTAGTCATAGTGTTCTTGGCAAAGTTGAGTGGAAAGTACACAGTGTCTCCTTATACCTCTGTCCCATCCACCCTGCAGGCCTTCCTCACTGTCAGTGTCCCCCACCAGCGTGGTACATTTGTGACAGTTGAACCTACACCAACACATCATTATCACCCAAAGTCCATAGTTTACATTAGGGTTCACTCTTGGGTTGTACATTCTGTGGTTTGGGCCAGTGTCCAACGACATGTATCTACCATTATAGTATTACACAGAATAGTTTCACTGCCCTAAGAACGCCTGTGCTCTGCCTATTCATCTCTGCATCCCCCAACCCCTGGCCACTACTAATATTTTTACTGTTTCCATAGTTTTGCTTCTTCCAAAATATCATACAGTTGGAGTCACACAGTGTATAGCCTTTTCAGATTGGCTTCTTTCACTTAGTAATGTGTATTTAAGGTTTCTCCATGTCTTTTCATGGCTTGGTAGTTCATTTATTTTTAGGACTGAATAATACTTCATTGTCTGGCTATATCACAGTTTATTTATCCATTCACCTACCTAAACACATTTTGGTTATTTCCATGTTTTGGCAATTATTCATAAAGCTGTTATAAACATCCATGGTCTGATTTTTGTGTAGACCTAAGTGTTCAACTCCCTTGGGTAAATACTAGGGATTTAATAAGATTTTTGTTTTGGAACAATTTTAGATTTATAGGAAAGTTGCAAAGATAGTCCACAAAGTTTCCATACACCCCTCACACAGTTTCTCCTAAGGTTAGCATCTTACATTGCCATGGCATGTGTATCACAGATAAGAAACCAACACTGGTATATTACTATTAAGTAAAGTCCAGACTTTATTCAGATTTCACTAGCTTTTCCACTAATGACATTTTCAGTTCCAGGATCCAATCCAGGAGATCACATTCCATTTAGTTCTCATGTCTCCTTGGGCTCCTAAAGTCTGTGATAGCTTCTCAGTGTTTCCTTATTTTTCATGGCATTGGGAGTTTGACAGAGTGTTGGTCAGGTATTTTGCATAATATCCCTTAATTTGGGTTTTTCTGATGTTTTTCTGGTGATTGGACTAGAGTTATGGGCTTGGGGGAGAAATGCTCCAGAAGTGAAGTGCCCTCCTAGTCTTATTACAGTAGGAGGTACATATTATCAAAATGTCTGTCACTGGTAACATTGTTCACCATGCCAACCTAATGTGTGCCAGGCTTCTCTACTTAAATTTACCTTGTTTTCCCCCCTACCTATACTCTGTTCTTTGGAATCAAGTCATTAAGTACAGCCCATGCTCAAAGAAAAGAAAAAACTAAGCTGCACATCCTAACTAATAGTAGCTTTGAGCCCCTGGATCCACCTATACCTGAAGCCATACACCCCTGGCATTCTCAGTTACATGAGTCAATACATTCTTGTATTACTGGAGCCAATCTGAGTTGAATTTTTATCACTTACAAATGAATGACTCTAATGGATGCTCCATATCCCTTCTTGCTTCCTTCCAATCCATACAGAAGCCAGCATGACTTTTTAAGTGAATATATGATAAGTTCCCCGAACTACTACTAGGTCACAGCCTATTTGTACAGCCTGTGTGATGAACATCCCTTGAGCTCCTGAACTGATGTAGCCCCGAGGCTTCAACCCCATCTACCTCTTTAGGATAATATATTCTGTTGACCCAACCCTGTCAGAAAGCAGTCTATTTAGACTTGCTGTTTTATCACATTTAGAGACCTCAGACACCCAGAAGTATTTATTGACATGATCTCTGTGAAGGTAGGGGAAAAGGGATATTTGTCAATCTCAGTGACCCAGATAGGAGGCTAATGATCTTGCTGGGACTGTTAAGCTCAATCTTGAGAGTCTGTGCATTTCACAGTAATGATGGGAGCCCTAAAATACTGGAACATCCAGTTCTTTAACTTGTTCTTTCATTCATTCAATGAATATTCATTGAGTTTGTTATGTGCTGAGTACTGTGCCAGGCTCAGGGAATACAATGATGGACAAGACAACATCCTTACCATCATGAAGCTTATTTCTAGTGGGTAAACAGGTGATAAAGAAGTAAATGAGGAAATAAACCAGGCAGTTTCAGATAATAAGTGCCATTAGGGAAATAATGGAAAGACCTGGTAAGAAATTAACTGATGGGAGGGGGGGAGGAGAGCTTTACATGGGGTTTGAAGGGAAGATGTCTCTAAAAAGCAAAAGGAGGAAAGGAACCCATCTTGAGAAACACTAAGGAAATATCTTTCCAGGCAGAAGGAACAGCGATACAAAAACCAGAGGGAAGAAAGAGCTTTGCGTTATTTAGAAACGAGAGAGAAGCCAGTAGGACTGCAGTGTGGGGAGTGGACCACAGAGCAATGAAAGATTACACTGAAGATGCAAGGGCCATCATGGAGGACCTCTGTAGCCATGGAAACGAGGACTTTAAGAAAGGGAGCAACATGCTCCAATTTATTTATGTTTTTTAAAGACTGTTCCGCCTGCTGAGTGGAAAATGGATTGCAAGTTGGCAGAATGGAAACAAAGAAGACCACTTAGCTGTTGCTGAAGTCTGAGCAAGGGCTAGGGACTAATATCCAAGGTAATGACTCTAGACTCCAAGAGAAGGGGATAGATTTTAGCTTCTTTTTAACCTATAGAATGGGTTTGTAAATTAGAAGTGATGAGAGGATTAAAGCTGACTCCTAGGTTTTGGGCTTGACAATGGAGCCATCATCTGAATTGAACAGGCTGGGAAGTATAGGGTTCCATCCTGACATGTTACATTTGTGACAACTGGTAGTGAATAATGAAGCAGGGCATTTGCTAAAAGGGAGAGGTTGAGAAAAGGCAGAAACATTTGAAATGGTAGTCTCAGAGACTGATTAAGCAAATTCACAGAAGAGTGTGTGATGGGGAACCTTAAGTGCTGATCTGAAATCTGTGATCATGAAACTAAGGTGAAGCAAGGCAGCCCAGATGTGTAATTTTCTCCTGTGATATTCCATTGCTTGAATATAGACTGATGGTTCGGTCCAACAAATAATGAGGTTTTTTTCTAGATGAATAGACGATGGGAGAGTGGAGGATATTTGAAATAGTGTGATGATAATAATAAGACATGGAACTTATACTGAATGAGACATTCAAGAGGCTGGATAAAAATTAAATTATGTCAGTGGACTAGAACTGTTGCTCTATCCAATATGGTAGTCACTAGCCACGTGTGCTATTGAGCGCTTGAAATGTGGCTAGTCTGAACTAAGAAGCACTGTAAGTATATAGTACACACATATTTCAAAAACTGTATGAGCAATGGAAGATGTAAAATAATATCTCATTAATAATTGTTTATTGGCTGTAATGATAACCTGGTAGTATTTTAGATCTCTTGGGTTAAATTAAAAATATTTAAATTAATCTTAACTATTTATTTCATACTTTTAAAAAATGCTTATTTATTTTTGAGAGAGAGAGAGAGAGAGAATAAGCAAAGGGAGGGTCAGGGAAAGAGGGTGACATAGGATCCCAAGCAGGCTTCATGATGATAGCACAGAGCCAGAATGTAGGGCTCAAACTCACAAACCATGAGATAATGACCTGAGATGAAGTTGGATGCTTAACTCTTGAGCCATCCAAGGGCCCCTATTTTATGCTTCTTAATGTGGACACCAGAAAAACATAAATGGCATATGTGGCTTGCATTATATTTCCATTGGACAAGACTGAGCTAAAAGTCCCACTGACTTGGGGAAATGTTTGGGGTGGTGGTATTAGAATAAAAGAAGAAATATTGGTTAGAGAGTGGAAGACTTGAAATTCAGAGTTGAGGCATACAGTTACCATCAATGGTAAGGCTATAGGAAAAGGTGAGGAGTGATGGAGAAACAGGTCATAGGTGTGCAGAAAGACTAAGGAATGGAGAAGTCAAAGGACTAGATGAGTTATCTGTGTAAATGTTGAAATCACCAAGAAAGATGAGGAGAGGTTGGAAATGAAGAGAGTGACTAATTGGGCACTAGAGTCTTTAATGACTGAGGGGATGGTAAATTACCACTTTGAGGAGGAGTGACTGGTATCATAATCTGAGGACTTCACTTGAAAGATTTGGGGAATATCTTTTTAGTTTATGCATTTATTTTGAAAGAGAGAGAGGAAGAGTGATTCAGGGAGGGGCACAGAGGGAGAGAGAGAGAATCAAGCTCTCACTGTCAGCACAGAACCTGACGTGGGGCTCACACCCATGAACCATCAGATCATGGCCTAAGCTGAAGTTGGACACTTAACCACTGAGCCACCCAGGTGCCTCTCAGGGATTTTTTTGAAAGGGAAAACGTTTTGGAGGTGACAAAGGGGAGCACTGAGGTACATGTGGTGACAGAGGCAAGTAACCTCCAATAGGAAAGGTTGGGAGACCTCAGGGGGCAAGCTAAGACAAGAAATGAAAGACAATGTCAGAGAAGATGTTGAGAATATCGGAATGTCTGCTGGCTACAAACTGGTAACTCCAGAGGGCACAGAGGAAATGTTTGGGGGAGGAAGAGGCGGATAAGTGACACTGGTTGAACCAGGATGTAGAAAACACTACGGACCTCAGTTTCTAGGTGACAACAGATGCTCTACAAGACTTGGACTTCTGGGGCTGAGTGATTTCCCAGAAGCAAGTGGATGATCAGCAGAAGCCATTGTCCTAAATATTTAGCTTAATGGTTTGGAAGCAAGGTGACAATCTTCAGGCATCTGACCTCCTCACTGGCTCTGAGAGATGTTTTAAAGTAACAGTAATTAGTAATGATTAAAAAAATAATAATTAGTATAATGAGAGGTACCAGGAATAATTAGAACTTGCAATGATGCCGCTGCTGTGAAGACAAGTTAGGAAGGGCTTTTGATTATACTAGATCAATGAGGAAAGATATTGGAAACAATGAGTGAGAAATGTCAGTGAGTGTGTCGGTGGAGACATAGTTAAAAAATGCTGCTGTTGGAGAATTTAAGAATGCTTACCCAGGAAAATCTGCTTGCATGGAGATTTATTTCTTCTTTAGTATTTTAATGATACATGTAGATTAGTTTACATACTGAAAGGAATCAGGAAGAATCTATACCAACTTGTTAACTGGGGCCACTTGTAAAAATGGAATTTAACAAGGGATTACTTAAAAACAAAACAAAAAAGGGATGGTTACTATTTTCATTACATATTTCTGTGATGTTAACATTTTTATAATGAGCATATATTCCTTTTATAAACAGAAATATACACTGGCACTATATTTTGGAACAGAAAGTGTACATATATATGTAAAATTTGAAATTCTATATAAACCCTTTCAAAAGGATTTGAGGTTTCTGATACAATGCAGGGATCAGCAAACTTTACAGATAGTAAATATTTTAGGCTTTTTGAGTCACACAGTCTCTGTCACAGCTACTCAATTCTGCCATTGTAACATTAAAACAGCCATGGACAATATGTAAGTTAATAAGCATAGCTCTATTCCAATAAAAGTTTATTTACAAAAAGAGGCAGCAATCCCAGATTTGACCTAGAGACCATAGTTTGCCAATCCCTCAAATAATAAACACATAGAAAAGAATAGTAGCCACATGAAGCAAAAAGATATAAACCTTCCCTCATGTTTGCTGGGTAAGAATAATTTAATGTAATTCTGGGTGGAATTTGCACCATATGTTAAAATTTTTAAAGAGAAAAAAGACAATAAAAAACAATACAGAGGCAATGAAACAATTATTTCACGCTAACTAGACTGACAGATGCTCCTTACATTATCCAGAGAAGTTATCTTGGAGCTTCTTAGAGGTCCAGGAAAAGAGGGAAACATGCGCTCTTCAAACACCCCATTAGCAGACAAAAGGAAACATCCCCCAGTTTAGCAGGAGAACTGGTCTTTTTTTTTTTTTTGGAGCTTCAAGAGAATCTTGTTTTCCTCTGAATCTTTGTTTAAGGGCAGGAGACCAAGGCATTCTAATTTTCCTGGGTTAAAAGTGCTACCTCCCAAGAATACCCTCAGTCTTAGGAAAATATGGATGGTTGGTCACCCTAATTAATTAAGGGACAGTGAGGGATGAGTTCTCAATAATAGCAGTTACACAAATTTCAGAGTTCTTTTTACACGTGTGCATTTCTGGAATCAACCAGAAATAATGACCAACACATCATTTGTCCAACCCTCAGGTATTTATTGAGTGCCTGCCATGTACCAGGCTTTGTAGATACAGAGCTAAATAAAATACCTACTTCCCCTGCCCAGAGACAGACAGTAAGTACTGGGAAATGGAACAGAGCCTGCACAGCTGCCTTAGTTAAAGGTTTTAAGGAGAAAGAGAAGACAAAATGCTGGATTCTGGAGGAGAGATAAGTAGAATTGAATGATGAGTGTCTAATAAACATGGCAGAAAGGGCAATGTGATTGTTCTCAAGGTCACATGATGGAAGAGGAGAAAGCAAAGGGAATCTCAAGGAGGAGACATAAGGTTTCCTTAGCTGAAATCTCAAAGGCATTTCCCATGCAGAACTTCTGGCTGGGAACCCTGAGACGCAGAGGCCACCTACCCTCTCAGAACTGTTCTCAGTTGATGCTCATGACAAAACATCCAAATTTGACTCAGTGAGAACAACTCTGCTGAAAGGCTGGCCCTGCGCCATAAACACCCGCACATGTGTCACCTCTCTGAAGATCCTTACATTTAAAAAAATTACTTAAATTTTAAATTAAATTTTAAAATATTTTGGGATATTTCAAAATTTTGTTTAAATTTAGTTAAAAATCAGGAGACTAGATGATCTGTCCCCAATGGTGCAATCAGCTGGACCACCTTCCCCTTAGATGAGTGTCCATGCTCTACTGTGCAGAGACACCACTGCTCCCTGTTACCCCTGACACCGAGGCCACAGGCCAGTTCCCATTTGCCTTCATGCTTGTCCTATTCTTGGTTCACACTCAGTCTGCTTCATTGATTTATGTCAAGTTCCAGCCCTGGTAGTCATTTCTACTCAAGTAGGTGACCTCCAGGCTAAGCTAATCAGCTAAGTCATGGAGGACCCATGGAAACCTCAGGATTCTTAGAGGACTCAGTTCTCTTTAGTGTTTGAGCCTTAACCTCACAAAGAAGATGGTGTCCTTCCCATTACTCACAGAAGCTGTAAAACTTTACCTCAACCATGTGCCTATCCCTGTTCTCCTTACCCTTCGCAGACATTCTAGCTTCCCACTGAACCCTATAGTTCTCCTTGGGAAGCCCTCATCATCTTCAATATCTGCAACAACACTAGACCATCCACTCCATGAAGGCATGGACTATCTCTATTCTGTTGATTGCCAAATCCTGAATGCCTAGTGCTAAAGGTTCTCAGTAAATATGGCTGGATGAGCAAATAAAATATCCTTCACCCAAGATTAACTGTGCTTCTGGCTCTTAATCTCACCCCCTTCAAACACTCTTGGACACCTTGCAATAGTAGGGCTCTTCCCACAAATCCAGCATTGAGAGGTCACCTGAGGAAGGGTAAAAGTTAAACATTCTAAAATTCAAGGGACTATAGATATGGTGCACAGAATTCTAAGATGGTCCCAAGGTTTCCTGCTGTAATGTCCAAGAATGTCAATATGAGGCACAATCATGCCTGTGGTCACATTACCTTATGTGGCAAAATGGATTTTGCAGATGTAATTAAGGTTACTTATCAATTGACTTTGAGCTCATCAAAAAGGCTATCTGGTGAGCCTAATCAAATTGTGGGAGTCCTTTAAAGACTGAGCATTTTCTCAAGCTGATAGCAGAAGAGTAAAGTCAGAGAGATTTTTGAAGGATGAGGAAGATTTAATGTGCCATTGCTCACTTTGAGCAAGAAAGCTGGGATTTCAGTTCTACAACCACCAGGAATTGAATTCTGGCAATATTCTGAATTACTCTACTAGTAGTTTTTTCCACCAGGGCCTCAAGATGACAGCCTAGTCCAGCTGACATCTTGGTGTTCAGTCTTGGGAAACATGAAATGGAGAATCCAGCTGAGCCCACCCTGAGTCCTGACCCACAGAACTGTGAGGTAAGAAATGAATGCTATCTTAAGCTTCCAACATTGTGTTAATTAGTCCACAGTAATAGAAACCTAATACCACAAGTCAACACCATCTGGCTCTGTTCAATAGACAGGCAGATACAGGATGCCCAGAAGGTAAAATACTGCCCCTACCTGGACAACAAAGATGAGAAGACATAAGCTAAGGCATGTTTGCTCCAGAGCTGCTGCCTGTTTACTGGGGAGACCAGTTCCCAAGGCTTATTGAGTATTCCCTTTAAAACTCTCTCCACACAATATAGTCCAAGCCTGATGTACAGCCAAGCCTGGCAAGAGAGAATTTGGAAGTAGGAACAGGGAAGTAGACAGCATTACAGGAAAGGGGACACAAGCTGAGAAGAGAGCCTCTTAGGTCTGTGACAAGTCAGAGAGGAACTTGGGTCTCACTTCACTTCCAGATGTCCTGTTTGTAGTGCTAGCATACCACACAGGAGACTTATGCAACCTGAATGCCCCCAGGCCTCACCAGCCTTGGGGCACAAATGAGGTCACATCAGCATTTATACTCATAATTTGCTTCTCAGACCCCTTCATTAGGGCACAGGATAAGTTGCTGGAACAGAGAGACTCAAATACATAGTAGTGCAGGGAAAATAGAAGTTTACTTCTCTCCCCAGAGGTTGATGGTGGTCCTGGACAGGGAGGTGACTTTGTTCCATTATATCACGCAGGGTCTCAGGTTCCTTCCATCTTGTTCTCATCTATGTCAGAGCTCATGCACTACCACCAACATCCCCCAGAGAGAGGAAGCAGAGACCAAGCAATTTCATTTTAAGGAAGTGACACATCACTCCCTCTCACATTCCAATGACAAGAACATGGCCATGCCTAGCTGCAAGGGAGGCTGAGGAATGCAGTTTCCACTGAACAGCCTACAGAGTCCTATAACTAAAAAAATGGAAGAGTAACACTTTCGGGGGAGCAACAAGGAGTCAACCTGACAGCACCACCCCAAGTTTTGCTGGGAGCCTTGGAGGATGTTACACATGTGCTTGAATACCACATGAGTCCCACTGTTCCTGTACATTGGCCATGTCTGCTCTGTCAGCGTTCTGGGAATCAGCAGAGAAAGCAGTGCACAGACCAGAGGATAGTCTCCTTGAGCTCCTAAAACTTGTTTGACTGTCTTAGTTTGGGATCCCTCAAAGCAGAGCCAGAGGCAAGGATTTAGATGCCAGTAGTTGATTTGGGAGGTGATCCCAATAAGCATAAGTAGAGAAATAGGCAGAGTAATAGGGGAAAGAGGGAAAGTCAATAAATTGTGTGCTGATAATCTGATAACTCTTGTGGGTAAGTAGAACTCAGTCCTACCATGGACACTCTGAGGTGCTGTCTCTCTGAAGGACAAGAGATTGAGATATTTTATCTCTTCTCCCATATCCCATTGGTTGAGGTCTATCCCTGGGGACATCTTCTCCCTGCCTGCCCATGGGCTGAGCCAGCTTTCAGTGAGACAGAGAAACAGCAAGGAGATGGGGGCTTGAGGTGGGACACTGTCAGCATGCCCACCATGCTGCTGCTAAAATCTGAAAACGGCCAAGAGGATGTGGTGTGGGCTGGGCTAGGCTGGGCTAAGGACATGTCAGCTTATCTTCTCTGGTCCCGGAAATGAACATTTACAATGTCCTCATCAGAGTGCCCTAGCCCTGATGCAATGTACCATGCAAATAATGCTGTCATAGGCTTCAGTCCAGCCCTGGCTGAGGCACAGCCCTAAATACCCCCAAAAGTTTAACATACCTGTCTTCTGGAGATTAAGGGAATTCATCAAAGTACATCCTGGCTCTCAATAAATATTAGCTCCTATTATCATTATTAGCTTGAGGGTTTATGAATAATGCTTGGCTCCTACAAAGCAGGCTGTATGTAATATAAACACTAATATTATTTTGGTCCAAGATCTCACAGTTATGATGTGTGAGCCAAGATTCAATGTAAGTAGTCTGATTTCCAAGTATCTAAGCCACAATGTCTTGTCACCTCTCCAGGGGTAATCACTGGTGGCATTTTCTTATATGATAATATAATTGTGACCCTATGTATGGGGCTACCTGGGAAAGCACCAGGAAGAATGCTCAGGGATGAGAAGGGATGTTGCAGGAATTCACAACCAAAGCAAGCCATCCAGGGCAGCCTCACTCTGTCCTCTCCACCCAAGCACAGACATATGAGCAGTACCAAAGAGACTATCTCAGCGGTTATCACTGGGTCCTTCAACTGTTCCCAACAGATGGAAAGGATGGAGAGGCGGTGATGAAGTTGAGGCCTTGAGAACACTGAATAATGGTTCAGGAGTTTTAGAGCCTTGGTATAAGTGATTTCAGCTTGGTTAGCTTTTTAGGACATTGCAAAGAAATTGGATGTGGAGGGGACAGGTGCAGGGAGCAGCCGCTGGGCTGGAAGACTGCCATGCCACCTGCAATGGGAGAGAGCAGAGGAGGAAGCTCATTAACCATTCCTGGATCATTAACTCTTGATCCCCAAAGGCACAATCACTGAGGCTGGACTTTTTGATGTGTCCATCTCTCTGCAGGGTCTCTGGAGGCTCCAGCCTAGACCAAGGCTCTCATCTTGGGAGAAAAGGGGTACAAGCTACCCTTCCAGGATACAGGAATCTGGTAAACACTGGGCAGAATAACAAAGGCTACTATTTACTGAAAGTGTCCTCTGCTCAGGTAGGAAAACTGAGGCTCGGAGAGGTTAATTAACTTGCCCAGGGTATATCATTTGAAAGGGGCAGAGCCAGATGTCAAAGCAAGCCCTTCTGGATCCCCAATTCATGTTCTTAATCATTACATTGCCCTAAGTCTTGCAAGATGGATAACGACAGTTCCCATGGCCAGTGGGAGCATCTAAGAATGTGCCACACACCATGATCTCATTGTTTGTGGGATCGAGCTCTGCACTGAGCTTTGTGCAGGTGGTGCAGGGTTTGCTTGAGATTCTCTCTCTCTCTCTCCCTCTCTCTTTCTTTAAATAAATAAAATAAGCTTTAAAAAATCTAACTCTAAGGAATGTGCCACACAAGCCTGAACTGTAGGCAGAGGGGTGTGGGTAGGAGGAGAGCCAGTCAGAAGTGTAGGTTACACATCAATTATTAACTGGTCAATATTTATTGAGCGCCTTCTATTTGTTAGACCCAAGGGATGAAGGGGCGAATGGGAGAAACCAGGTCCCAGCTCTCATGCAGAGGGTACTGGAGAGGGGACACCAGCACCAATCATTTCAGATGGTGGCAGTGATAGAAGCAAAAACAGAACAAGACAAGAGTGACTGCACACAGATTGCAGGGTAACCCTGAAGGCCATCCTGAAGAGGAGACATTTGTCCTAAGTCAAAATACTCACTCTTGGAAGACCCGGGGAGAGAGAATGCAAGGGAAAGAAACAGCTAGAATCCTGCAGTGGGTACAGGCTTCGTAACTCTGAGACCTGGAAAGAGCTTAGAGTATGAGTGAGCAGGGCATGGGATGAGAGAAAGTCAAAGAGGTGGACAGCCCCACCCCCACCCCCCCATGACCCTGCTCAGTTCCTCACACTTAGATTCTAACTTTCTGTGTCAGGTTTGTTGACCAGTCTCTGACCTTCAAGTGCTTGGTTCAGGTGCAGGCAATGGAATCAGTGCTTAACTGGGGTTCATTGAACAGATCAGACCTGACCTCATGAAAAGAAGGTGGTAACTGTTGGCAGGGCTTGGTTAAGACAGCACCTGTGCCTACCCAGTGGTCAGGAGCAGGTCAAATTTTGTTGCTACAATGAGATAAGAGCAACAGAATCTTGCATGTCTTCCCTCTGGATAGGGGGTCACTTGGTTTTGTACTTGAGGGTCAGAGTGCTGTGTCTTGGCTACTCCAGGATTAGGCAAAGTTTTGTTCCCTCTGTCCAGGCTTGCCTTATTAAGGGCCCACTTGCTCACCTTTCAGGACTTTCCTCAAACCTTGCCTTCTGGGAAGCCTTCCCTGATCACATCTCCTCCAACCTCCAGAACTTCTATACATCTTGCCTGCCTTATTCTCCCCCAGAGCACTTACTACTCTTAACATGCCATATGTTTTATGTATTGACTGTGTTTCTTGCCTGTCTCTCCAGCATTAGAATGTGATCTCTGTAGAGACAAAGATGTTTGACTTTTGGTTAACTTCTGTGCTATGCTCAATACTCATTGCATGCATGCATGCATGCATGAATGTTACCAGAGCCAGATGATTCATGAGGCAGAACAAACATTATCAAGGAACGCCAGCTAAGCAGTGGCAGCTCCCAAAGAAAACCCATTTCAATAAATTAATTCAACCTTTGCCAATTAGTACATCTAGAAGGAAGATATTTCAACATAGACACCATATGTTTTACGCTTTCGTATTGTTCTTATTCTGAATTAACGATGGCAGATCTAGGGACCACCATAACAGTTTCAAAGCTCAAAGCCTTTAACATTTATTTATTTTTGAGAGAGAGAGAGAGAGAGAGAGAGACAGAGTATGTGAGCAGGGGAGAGGTTGGGAGGGGGGTTGGATACACAGAATCCGAAGCAGACTACAGGCTCTGAACTGTCAGCACAGAGCCCAATGCAGGACTCTAACTCACAAATTGCGAGATCATGACCTGAGCCAAAGTCGAATGCTTATAACTGACTGAGCCACCCAGGTGCCCCATCAGTGCTTAAAGCTTTTAAACACAACCTTAAATTCTGCAGCTCTCCACCATGCCAAACCTAATCTATAAAACAAAGCCACCTTGGTGATGGAGGAGGGCACTTGTGGGAAAGAGCACTGGGTGTTGTATGGAAACCAATTTGACAATAAACTATTAAGATATATAAATAAATAAATAAATAAATAAATAAATAAATAAAACAAAGCCACCTTGTAAAAAACCTCAACTTTTATGCCTATATATATTTTAACCTTTCTTCTAAAATTTAGAGCCTGTATCAGTTAAATATCAACCTTCCATATGAGTAAGTTTTACCTGGATGAAGTGTGTTTTAGCAAAATGCAGATTCTTGGGCCTAGCCACCTGGAGCAGAGTCTGGCCACAGACTCTTGCTATGAGAAACGTGGGTCTCACTGCTAAAAGGGATTAATTTAATATTGGCAACCATCGAGACATGAGGTGCAGGGGGGCCAAATATTACATTAGTTAGTAAAAAGCCCATGCCTCCAAGTTTTCTAAGTAGGCATTAAAAGTGCTAGAGTGATGAAGAGTTTAGGATGAGAAGATGGGGACCTGCCCAGGGCAGAGCAGCAAACTCTCCCCCTTATCTCCTGGAGACATTCCTCCCTGCCCTGCGTCCTGCCCAGCTACACAACATGGCTGGTTATAATGCTGCACAGGAGGAGACTAAAAATTGTAGAAGACTATTTATTCTTTCCCTAGGAGAAGGTGTTGCCTATGGCCTATATATCTTATGCAAAATCCTCCCCTTGGATAAGCTTGGAGCAAGTAACTAGATACCTGAAAATGGTAAACTCCCTCAATGTACTGCCAGCCAGATGGGTCTTTGACATCTTTTCAACTTCTCCAGAAACCAAATGAGCCCAATATACTAAAAAACAGGGTCCTAGACAAGTCACTGGCCATGCATTTAAGCACTTTTGCTTCTAAGGTGTTCACATCTTATTCACAGTCTCTTAGTCACTGGGCACCTTGGTGACAGAGCTTTGGTGCTTCACCCAAGGTCACACTGCAGAATGCGGAAGTTAGTTCCTTACAGCATCTACGATCAACCTCAGAGGAAGGGGACAACCCCAGCTCAGTGGCAGGAGTGGCAGATGAAGGTTGACCCAGGCTTACAGAGCAGGGGTCCCAACCCAGTGCCCCCAGTGGGGCAACCTTGCAGGTCGAAGTGAACAGAGCTGAAACCTACACACCCTCTACTGGGGGTAGCACTACTCAACTTTTGCCGCACGAGATCTTCCAGGTTCATCAGAACAATCTGGAAGTCTAGATTTTGAAATGAAATATTCTTAGTTTTCAATGCTGTCAAAAGAATTCCATCTTGTAATCGTCGTATGAGCCTCAGAAAATGTATCTGTAGACCACTAGTTTGTAATTCCCTTTATGGATGAGCTGGAAGCCTGTACAATACCTGAACAGGAGGTGGGGGTGAGAAGTGGACTAGAAGGCCTGAAGAGAGAGCGGAGAGAGCTCAGGACTCAGGCCTGAGCCTTTCAATTAGGTGTGGGCCCCTCAGTATATCCTGAAGACCTGCGTGGTGGGGAATGACACTCCACAGCTCCTCACGGGATCGGGCTTGCATCCCCTGCTCTAGCTTAGCTTGGGCCCAGGGCCAGGCTGGTCCAGTGAAGCACTGGTACCCATTCCAACAGGATCAAGGACCACAGCCTGGGAGATGGGGAGGAAGGGAGTGGAGTGTGAACACTGTGAGTAAAGCCTTGTGATCTTGGGCTCCAGGCCTCTTTACTGATCACATCACTAAAGTCAGATGAAGACAGGAAAGGGAAGTTCCCAGAAGTAAAAAACATAACAGTCTTCTATTAATGGGGAGACATCACAGAGCAGAGGACAGGAGCTCAAGGCTCTGGAGTCCAATTACCTGGTGCGTGAACTTGGGCAAGTGCCTTCACCTCTCTCTTCTGTGCTCTCTCCAACCATTTCTCTCATCAACATTTTTTTTAAAAAAGGTTTTATTTTAAGATAATGTAGATTTACATTTGCTTTTCAGAAAAAATAGAGGTCATAGATCTTTTACTTAATTTTCTCTGATAGTAACACTTTGTATAAATATGATGCACTATCACAGCCCGGAAGCTAACATTGATACAGTCCACTGCTCTTATTCATATTCCTCTAGCTTTACATTCACTTGTGTATGTGTTTAGTTCTTTTGAAAAATTTTTTCTAATGTTTATTTACTTTTAAGAGAGACAGACAGAGCACAAGCAGGTGAGGGGCAGAGAGAGAAGGTGACAACAGTATCTGAAGCAGCCTCCCAGGCTCTGAGCTATCAGCACAGAGCCTGACGCGGGGCTTGAACTCACAAAGGGTGAGATCATGACCTGAGCTGAAGTCAGACATTCAACCAGCTGAGCCACCCAGGTGTCCCTGTGTGTGTTTGGCTCTGTGCAATGTTATGCCATGTATGGATCTGTGTGAATACTACCACTGTCAAGATCCATTACCACAAGAATCTCACGTGTTGTCCTTTGATAGCCACGCCACCTGCCTCCCTCCCCTACTCTCTAATTCATGGCAAACATTAATCTCCATTTCTATAATTCTGTCATTTCAAGAATATTATATAAATGAAATTGTATGGTATGTGATCTCTTGGGATTGGCTCCCCCCCCACACACACACAGTCTAATCCCCTGGAGACCCATCCAAGTTGTTGCATAAAACAGTAGCTTGTTCCTTTTTATTGCTGACTAGTAATTCATAGTATGGATGTTCCACGGTTTATTTAACTATTCACCTGTTGAAGGACATTTGGATTGTTTCCAAGTATTGACCATTATGAATAAAGCTGCTATGAACATTCATGCATAGGCTTTTGTGTGAACGTAGGTTGCCAATGCTCTGGGACAAATGCCCAGGAGTGCAATTGCTGGGTTGTATGGTGTGTATATATTTAGATCCATAAGAAACTGCCATGCTCTTTTTGAGAGTGGCTTTATCGTTTTACATCCCTGCCAGCAATGAATGAGGGATCCGGGTCCTCCGCATCCTCACCAGCATTCGGTGTTATCACTATTTTTAAAAATTGTAAACATCTAATAGGTGATGGGTATTAAGGAAGGTACTTGTTGTAATGAGCACTGGGTGTTGTATGTAAGTAACAGATCACTAAATTCCACACCTGAAACTAATATTACACCGTATGCTAACTAACTGGAATTTAAATGAAAACTTGAAAAAGAAAATAAAAGAAGCATTTGGGGAAAAAATTGTAACCAGCCTGATAGAGGTATAGTGTGGTATCTCATTGTGATTTTAATTTGCATTTCCCTAACAGTTACTAATGTGAACATCTTTCCATGTGACACTCACTGACTTTTTATAAAGATCAATGTTAAGAAAGTTTACTTGCCTGTTAAATGGAGATAATAAGGACAATAGTACTTACCACAAAGAGATGCTGTGAAAGTTCTCACAAAGCCCCTGAGGAGTGACTGGCACGTAAGTATTCAAGAAATGTTAGCTGTTAAAATTCCTGTAAGAAAAGGATTAATAACATAAGCTTCAGAATCAAGCAGAATCTCATTCTACTATAGCTGATAAACCCATCCCTAAAACTCATTTTATTTCTCTATAAAATGAAAGGAATAACACTGCTTCCTTATAGAGTTGTCATGAAACTCAAATAGATACCACACTCAAGGCACTTCCTATGGTACCTAGCAAGTACTATAACTCACTTTTCTCTCCAGTATTCAGTCAGTCCAATGCCCTGGTGAAGCCCTGTCTCTCTAACAGACTCTTCATGTCTCTTTTACCATTGTTTTCCCAGGGTTACTCTGTTGGGGCCAAGGTACGGAGGAATCCTAGAAACAAGCCCTCCCATTACTACACCAGGGCTCTCCACTGCTCCAGGAGAAAAAACAACAGATTTGACTGGGGAGCTGGGTGAAATCACATTTATCTAAGAAGCTTCCAAATGAAAACTAGCATTTGTACTTATTGCATTTCACCTCCAAATTTGATTACATTTCTCTCCCGCTGTAAATCTGCCTTCCCTTCTGCCAACTTATTATCAAAGCCGGGACAGAATTGGTGGAGTGATACGTAAAATTTCCATCTTGGCTTTGACATTCCAGGAAGTTACAAACCAATTACAGCTGCTGAGCCTCAGGCCCTCATGACTCACAGAGCACAGCAAGGGATGGAAGAGGCCAGAGTGGAGACGTGAAGGAGATAGTGAGTTGGAAATCAAAGGTCAATTAAAATAAAACAGTCAATTTTAATTTGAATGTCTTGCTTATATTCACATCCCTTTCCCATAAATGAGAAAGTAAATGAAACTTGTTCATTTGTGTGGGTGTAGTGTGTGTGTGGGTTTTTTTTTTTTTTTGAAGACAATGAGGGCTTTTGAAATGGTTTCAGAGTCTCAAAAATTTGAAATTTGAAATGTCCCAGGGACAAGACATACAATCTGGTGACCTGCCCAAATGTCAGCATCTCTTGAGCAGCTGCCTAACAAAGAGCCACCGGCACTAGCCTTAGGGCACATGGTTCTAATGTCAGCAGGTCCAGCTTTGGGAATGGGCACCTCTGTTTCTGAACCCTGACTCTACCACATAATAGCTGTAGGAGCTTGGCCAAAGTGTGAGCAACTTCTCTGTGCTTCTATTTCCTCATCAGTAAAATGAAGATAATAATTCCTACCCTGCAGGTTATTTTAAAGATTAAGATAAATCATATAGCCAACGTGTCAAACTCAGTGCCTGGCCAGGGGTTCAGTGTTATTTCCTCTCTCCTTGGTCAGTGGACCTGAAGCCCAGCCAGATGACTTCAAGTAACTACAATTTAACCAGACTTTACAGTAGTGGTATGCATCTTCCTGGTGGGGCGTAGGCTCCAGGACAGCTGGATTTTTTTTTACTTTAAGTTTATTTATTTATTTTAGAGAGAGAGCAGGAGGGGCAGAGAGAGGAAGAGAGAGAGTAAATCCCAAGTAGGCTCCCCACTGCCAGCGCTGAACCCCATGTGGGGCTCAAACTCATGAATCATCAGAGTTGAAATTAAGAGTGCTTAATCGACTGAGCCACCCAGGCACGCCCCCCTGGGGACAGTTGGTTCTAATGTCCTTTGTGTGGACTGCTTAGTCCTGTTCCTCTCCTGGAGGCAAATGATTGGTGGGGTTCAGCACCAAGGACAGCAGAGAGGCTGCCAAGCTAGGTTATCACAGCGTTCCCTGTCAGCTTAAGGTTCAGACTTCCTAAGAGCTGGACAGCTGATGTCGTGGTGTTGGACTCTAGTCTCATTCATGGCTCTGGCCTCATCATTTGCTTCCAAGTTAATAGTTCTCTTCTAATAGTTCATCGCAAGGATTCCCCTAGAAAAAATTCCCAAGCTTTTCTTTTGGGGCTGCTCTGTCTGCAGGCATGCTGCTGGAACTGGAAGAGTGAGATAAAGGCTAGCAGAGAGAACTAAGAGTGGGTATTACCCATGGTAACCTAGGACTCCTAACCTAGTTTAGCTGGGGTGGAGAACTAAAGTAATCTTTGAGAAAGGCCAAGTTGGTATGAATCTGAAGGATGAGGAACAGGAGATAAAGGGGAGAATGTGTAGCAAATTCGATAGCCAGGAAAAAAAATCAAGTCCAAAATGAAGTGAGGTATGATGAATGGGTCAGAGTGGCTCAAGAATAAGGCCACAAAGAGTGAGTGGGCACCAGAATGCCCTTTCTAAGTGATGCATAGAACTTGCAGTAGAAGGTATAGCATTTTAGAGGATCTGGACCAATCTGGTGGAAACAAAAGATAGAACATGAAAAGAAGAGAGACCAGCAATGGAGCAGAGCCTGGATTGGTGGGTGAGGAGCAGTACAGTAGCAATGGTCTATTTTCATTTTCCCTCCTTCCATTGACCTTTCCTGGGACATTGAGAAAACTTCTAACAAAGGTGGTGTTGATGAAGATTGTGGGTGTTTCCAAAAAGGAGGCAAGAAGGGGAGTGTTTTCCCATTCCTTCCTCTTGTCACCATGCCCCCACCATTGTTGTAGCCAGGGAAGACAGTAAGGAAAAGTCCCAAATTAAGTCACAGTATGCACATGGAGAGAGTTCAAAAGCAGCCCTCTAACTGAGGGGATGAGGTAGTTGGTACCAGCCTGGAATTGAAGGTAAAAGAAGGCAAATCAATATCCACAAATAACACACCTCTGCCTGGCAGCAATCAGCACCTGTTAATTCATTTGCAAGTTTTGGTTCCAGAGAACACCTGCTCCTCTATTCCCCAAGCATCTGATGTTGTCCTTGAAATCAGAATGCCAGCTTCCCAGGGAGGAGCAGAGACACCAACAAACACAGCTGGCAGAAGTCACCCAGCTGGCCCTCTCTTTTCCTCCCCATCTTGTACCACTGCTAGCAAGGCCGACCCCCAAAAGTTTCCCTTCCCTCTGTCCACAGCTAAAACACACCCTGTAGGAATCCCAGGCATTCCTGTGTTCAGTTTGCCAAGGATTTTAACTGGCTTACATTCTGAGTGATCAGGTGGAGGCTTCAGGCCAGTGGAAGGGAGATCAGAGGGTACATCCCATCTACCTCCTGGACTCCTGCCTGGGCCTCTCTGTCTCTGATTGTTCTCCTCCCACATCCGGAAAAACCTTGAAAAACCTCTTTTCTCTCCATATCAGTGGTTCTCAAAGTATGGTCCTAAGACCAGCAGAAAATTTAAAATGCAAATTATTGGACTCCACCCCAGACTATTAAAACAAAAACTCTAGGGATAAGCTTTAGTAATCTGTTTAAATAAGCCCTCTGGAAAACTGATGCACACTGACATTTGAGAACCCCTGCCTACAGGAACCACAGGAAGAGTATGTCTAAAATTCCACTGGGCAATTTTTCTCTTGTTCATCCCAGTTGGTGGAATCCTGCATTAGTTCCAATTTCCTCTTACAACAACAAAAAGTCTGTATTGAATATTCTTTCATATATATCTTCACGGACTCATGCAAGTATTTCTGTAGGACACATTCTTAAAAATGGATTTGCTAGGACAAAGGATATACACCTTCAGATGCTGATAGATATCCCAAATGGACCTAAGAGGTTGCACCAATTTGCATTCAGAAAACGGAAGGACATGCATCCCCCACTGTCTCTCCAGCTTTAACTATGTATTCTCAATATTTTCTTTTTTCTTTTTCCAATCTGAGAAGTGAAAGTGATATCTTGTTTTGATTTGCATTTCTTTAAGAGTGAAATTGAGCATCTTTTCTTATGTTTATTAGCCTTTTTAGCATAGTACTTTTTTGTTATCTCTATTTTCAGCAACCAACATGCATGACTTGTATAATAAAAAACAAAAGATAAATGTTCCTCTTCTGTGAAGTGCTTGGCAATCTCCTGAAGAAGCCTAATAGGAGTTTTAGGGTTGAGTGTAGGGTGACCGACTGTGGTGGTTTGTGGAGAGGTGTGGGAGTTTCCCAGGATGTAGGACTTTCAGTGCTAACACTAGGAAAGTCCCCAGCAAATTGGTCACCTAGCTGAGTGATTGGCTCAGGGCATCACATAGCAAATCATCAGCCAGCTTGAGGGAAAACTCCCAGACCCCTTACCCCCAGTCCAGGGCTGCTTCTACTCTCCTAGGTACCTCTCATAGAGGCAAAGAAATGGACACAATATAGTTGGGCAACAGGACTTGACAATCTCTCCTGACAGGAAGCTCCTTTTTCTCATTTACCTATTTTAAATATTTATTTAAGAGAGCACAAGCAGGGGAGGCAGAGAGAAGGGGACAGAGTGAGCTCAATGTGGGGCTCAAACTCATGAACTGTGAGATCATGAGATCATGACCTGAGCTAAAGTTGGACATTCATTCAAACAACTGAGCCACCCAGGTGCCTCTTGTTCATTTACCTCTTAAACCAAGCATTAATCACAGAGCCCGGCAAAGAGTTGGTAGCTAGAGTTACCCTAAAGAAATTGTCACAAGATTGAGAAGAAGACACTCAACACTGCTGTATCCTGATCACACAAAATGCAAATCCATCTATTGATTTTTGAAAGGAAATGTAGTTGAAGGACCATGGGCTTCAAAGTGGACAGACTTGGGATCTAATTTTTCCAATCTAATCACTTGTAAGCTTTATAGCCTTGGAAAATCTCTCTGATCTTCATTTTTCTCATCTCTAAAATGGGACAAATAATACCTACATCATAATTGTTGAGATATGAGGAAGACATGAGAAAGAGAAAGCAAAAAGGATAGATTATTCTTTCTCTTGAAAAAAATAAAACTTCAACTGAGTGAATTTTAAAGATCTTATTAGCTTTATTCCACAATTCATGAAGTGGACAATATCCAGTCTAGAAGATAGAAAGGAACTCTGGAGAAGGGGAGCCTGAGTGGCTCAGTCAGTTAAGTACCCTACTCTTGATCTCAGCTCAGGTCTTGATCTCAGGATGGTGAGTTCAAACCCCACATAGAGCCTACTTTAAAAAAAGGAGCTCTGAAGAGCTACACAAGGCAGGAGATTCTATAGGCAGGAGGGAGCAGAAAGAAGGAAGCAAAAAAAGGTGGGTGGATCTGTTATTGCAAAGTTACCTCCCCCCTTTAGGGGATGTAAGGGGCTTATCAGGCAGATTACCTGACTCATGCTGATCAGGCAATTCAATGGTTTAAGGTTCCCTTTCTGGGAGAGGCAAAACTGTAATTAAGCCTTGGCTTAATGGAGTGGGGCTTAGCATAAGTGACTCCATTTGAGGCATGCTGTCTTGTTTTTAATACTCTCAAGATGGAAAGAACCAGCGTCAGAGAGGCTCGCCCAGTTGCCACTAGAGAATGAGGGGCATCTGTTTCAGGGCTCTGCACTAAAGCATCTGGCCAAGGGGTCAAGTGGTGCTGAAATACAGTCTATACTTCCCTTACCTAAGCACACTCCCTGGCACAGGGCTCTGCACTAAAGCATCTGGCCAAGGGGTCAAGTGGGGCTGAAATACAGTCTATACTTCCCTTACCTAAGCACACTCCCTGGTACCAGGGGAAAGAGACACATTTCTTCCAAGAAGGAGCCTTCCCATTGCCAAACTGTGTGGCCATGGGGCTGTGTCTACCCAGAGGAGGCACATCTTGAAAATCCACTCAGAGGCATTATATAAGCTAGGAACAAGCCTGAGTTGTACCACCCCTGCACTACTGTGGCCCCTCCGATCTCTGCTACCCCTCAGAACATGGAGGGCAGGTTCCTACGGATCCCAGCCCTGAGTTAGGCTTACCCTGAGAGATCATCTGAAGAGCAATCTTTTGTTCATTATGAATCACAAATCATTTGCAAAATAGGAAGCTGCCTAAATGCTGGCATGAGCTCCCTGTGAATTGCTATATGAGGCAGATGGTTGCCAATTAAGGTAGGACTCGGCCATCATGGATTCATTAGGGCTTCAAACGGGGTGCCTCAAACGGGCTTTGTTCACACGCGGAGGCTCCAGCTCTAAATGCTGAAGCACCTTCACCCTGGCCTGTCCTTGTTGTTTACGGAACTGACAGAAGCCCAGCTGTGGATGTCCAGGGACATCTTTGGGCAGAATACCAAGCCTCCCAGCAGTCGGCCCCTGTTCAATCAAGAGAAGAGAGGACTGCTAAATGTTCGGCTTACTTGCATCCCCTCAAATATACAATACCAGGAAGAGGATAATTTAATATATTCTGAAATAATTTAAACTCATTAAAATTTTTAAAAGAAGAAAGGAAGGAAGGAAGAATTCTGCAGCAATGAGCTGACACAGAGGATGGGGGTTTGATGACTCCATGTAACAAGCCAAAGAAGTGGCTCATAAAAGACAGGAAATCCACTCAGGTTACTTGAAGTATGACTGCTCAGCTAGCTAGCTAACCAACTAACCAGACAGGCAAACCAGGACCAGGAGATCAGTCTCAAATGTGCTGTGAAATGAGAATGGATGGTTTAGTTCTGTTCTCAATGTTAAACCCGAGTGAATTATCCTGGAGGAGGGAGAAGTGTTATCAATTAAACAAATAATATGCTGATAAAAGAGCTGTGTGATGATAACAATTAAGCACATTCATTCAGATGCTGCACACACACTTCATGCCCTCTGTTCAAGATGTAGTCTCCTCATCTATCACAGTCACACAGACATGACGTGCGTACTCCCTCTGATACCAGTAGACACAAAGCCCCTCTCCCTCGGCATGCACACCACTCACCCGAGACTACCTAGGGAAAGGGCCTCTACATGCAGACCACGCCCCCATGCACATTCATCCATTCCCCCACCTCAGAGCCACACATACCAGTGGCCAGCCTCCTCACACCTAGCAAGATGATAGAGCATTCTGCAGTGCTGGTCACTCTGGGGTCACTCCACTCCTCAGGAAGGTGCCATCCCCTGTGGCCTTGTATGGCCTCTGGCTCAGGTCATGGCACTGCAAGCCCTGCTCTGCTCCGCCTAAGGGTGTAAGGACCCTGTTGACCTGGGGCTCCAGGTTGGCCATCCACAAGTCAGTACTTGTGATCTATCCTCAGCTGTGAGGTCCCGGGGAAGACATGGGAAGACACACACCTCTGTCTGGAAGTCCTGCTGCTCTGCTCTCTGTAAAACAGAGAGTTATAAATGCAGAAGGAACCAAGAACCAGACTGGGATATAAACAAGGGCAGCTGACTGGGTGGCCCCCAGTGAGTGGAGACTTAGGCCCCATTTAAAGAAGACAGATGCTGCTCAAGCCCGAGATTATAAGAGAAGCTAGAAATAGGATTTTCAAATGAACACTCCCCATTTTTAAAAAATGCTATCAGGGGCACCTGGGTGGCTCAGCAGGTTAAGTGTCTGACTTCAGCTCAAGTCATAATCTCATGGCTTGTGGGTTCAAGCCCCACATCAGGCTCTGTGCTCAGAGCCTGGAGACTGCCTCGAGTTGTGTCTCCCTCTCTCTCTGCCCCTCTCCTACTCACACTCTGTCTCTCTCTGCCTCAAAACTAAATAAACATTAGAAAAAAATTTTAATGCTATCAGAGCACCTGGGTGGTTCAATCAGTTGAGCATCTGACTTCGACTCAGGTCACCATCTCATATTTGTGGGTTTGAGCCCCACATCAGGCTCTGTGCTGAAAGCTCAGAGCCTAAAGCCTGCTTTGGATTCTGAGCCTCCCTCTCTCTCTGCCTCTCCCCTACTCATGATCTGCCTCTCTCAAAATAAATAAATAATAAATAAAAACATTAAAATTTAAAAAAAAATTTTAATGCTATCAAATGCTTTACATCTCCCCTCTTCCAAGATAAAACAAACCTATTTGCAACTTGGTCTGTTCTCTTAAACATGTGGTGAATTATAGCTTTTGTCTGTACTTGAGGACACTCTTTTGGTTAATCTTCATCATCAACAGCCCTTCTGGTTATTGCACATGTGCAAAAAATTCATAGTCACAAAGTTTCTGATCAGGCTTTCCACACATGACAACTGTCTTGGACCTAGGCACAGAAATAATTTTCATGCTAACCTGTGCTCCTTCCAGATTTTTCTTCCCTCTCCCCTCAGTGTACCCACTTGTACCCTGGACTCACACAGTGGTTTCAGCCTCTCTGCTGCTTGTAGACACAGACATCCTGAAGGGACCCTATGCTATTTCAAAGCAGAATAGAATACTAATTGTTTGAATAACACAGATCCATATGGAAATACTGCTTCTCTGGCCATATAAGCATAAAATTCTGTACTCCCAAAAGAGATGATACTGAAGCAGAGGAAAAAAAAGCCAAAGCTTTGCAGCACACCCACCTGGTTTTGGACCTTGGTTCAGCTACTTACCAACTTGGGCAAGTTACTTAATGTCTCTGAGTGTTACTTCCCTCATTGGCTAAACTCAGGATATTACTATTGATCTCATTGAATTACTGCAGGATAATTTATCCATTGATTACACAAATATTTCTTGAGGGTCTACTATGAGCCAGGCGCTGTTCTAGGCACCAGCGATATAGTGGCAAGCCACTGTAAAGTTCTTGCATTCTTGGGACTTACTGGCCAGTGGACTAATTAATATGTAAAGGGTTAGCACAGTGCCTGGAATGCAGCAAACACCCCATGGTTTTTTCTCCTATTTTCTGGTCACTTTCTCTCTGTTCCCCAGTTGAGAAGACCTTGGCATTGAGGCCAGAGCTATCCACCTCCTTGACCAGACTTTGGCCACCATTCTTTTACCCTCAGCTCACAGCTCCTTTGCCCACACTGCACCCCCTTAGATACTTGTCAAGAAACTACAATCTTCTAATGATCCTCTCTCACTGCATACATGAGGAATAAAATGACTGAATTAGTTAGGATATCAGTTCAGCTGTTATAACAGAGGGATCCAAAATAATAGTGGCTTTAAAAGTTAGAAATTAATTTTTCTGTTATAAAAAAATCTAGATAGGTAGTTAGTGCTTGGTGTATGCATAATCATCCCGATACTAGGATCCTTCTATCTTGTTGCTCTGCCTCCCTCATTGCATGGCTTCCATCTTGTGGCCCAAGATGACTGCTCCAATCATCACAACCATATCACAGAAGTAGAAAATGGAAGAGAAAGTGGGGAAGGTGGGCTCCTTTTTCTGTAAGGGCATAACTCAGAAGGTGCACCCATTGCTTATAGCCACATCCTACTGGCTAGAACTTAGATTCATGGCCATGCTCACCTACCTACAAGGGAGGCAGGGAAATGCTATCCTAGCCTGAGAGCCATCTGTCTTTCAGACCCACTGCAGGGGTTTTGAAATCTGCTGATGGCTGTTAATCTCTGCACTGACCTCATGGTAAAACAGATGTTGATGAATGACGAAGCTTTTTCATCTTACAGAATTTGGTGATTGTCATCCACCCAAAGAATCTTCATAAACATTTGTAATACAGAAGGTCCAAGGAAGAGCTGGACAAATTAGGGGAATTTTTAAGGAAGGCGGCCTTCTTAAGTTCCAAAAAACCTTCTAGGGTGGCATTTGCTTTGTCTGTTCACAATCCAGTTCTCATTTTATTAGGCTAAAATATTGTTCAGACTCCGACAGTGGACCCATTTCTCTGAGGTGGACTTACTGAAATAGAGGCTGGTATGTAAGGTGTAATTTCAAAGTATTCATTTGCAGTGAGAAGCACAATTGTTCATTCAAGCCCAATGGCTAGCACGGTTTTACTGTAGAGAAACCCACATGGGAAGCCAAACTATAACCAAAAGTTTGCCAATAGAAAAAAAAAAGATGAATTTGATTAACCTCAAATGTAGTAGCCACCTTGAGCTTGGCCAGAAGCCAGGGCCTCTAGCTTCTCATTCATCTGCTAAATGTCACCATGGGTTCTCAAGAGAAAGAATATTGTAGACAAAAACATACTTCATACTGAAATGCTTTTGTGCCACATCTAAACCATGTGGCCCATTCTGGATGCAGGCCAAGGTCCTACTCCAGGGCAAGCAAGTCTTCCTCCATGGCCTCTTCTCTCACATTTACTGATTGTTTTGGGGGCTTGTGGAAGACCCAGAGGCATACCACTCAAGTCCCCCTTCAAAAGAAGCAAGTTTCCCAGTGGCAAGGAATATGAATAATTGACAGCCTCAATCTGGCAGCTCCTTCAGGGTCCTTAGCTTTTGAACCAAGCTAACACTTTTTGTGGGTTGGTCTCTGGCCAAGACTGAGCAAGATGGCAATACTAGGGGCTGGTCATTTCTGCCCAATGCAAGACTCCTCTAATGGGCAACCTGGGCTCTGGAGCACCCTCTGGGCTGGCAGAAACCTTATGAGATCTGCAATGTAGTCTCAGGGCTCCTCTGGCCCCATCTTGCCTTCTCCCATTTTCTTTACATTTGTTACTCCTCAAAAAACCTTTTGCTTTCTATCTCGACTGCAGTGTCCCAAGAAGCCCAGCCTGCAACTGTGCTCTGAATCAGAGGCCAGCAAATTATGGTCCATGACCCAATACTGGCCTGTGGCCTGCTTGTAATAAAGTTTTATTGGCACATAGCCAGGTCTGTTATTTACATTTGTCTATGGCTGCTTTTGCACTTCAATGGCAGGGTTGAAGAATTGTAACAGTGACCTGTGAAACCTAAAATATTTACTATCCGGCCCTTTGCAGAAAGTTTGCCAACCTCCACTCTAGATATTATAGTTCTAATGGCAACCAAAGACTAAGGCAATGAAAAAAGAGAGTCTTTTCTCAAGGCCTCAATCCATGGGCCTGAGACACTCATTCTGTGCCTCATTTTACATGTGTTCTTCTCTGGCTCATGACTGGTCTTGAACAAGACCTTAAAATAGATAAAGGGGGTTACAAGTCCAAAGTTCAGAGGCTGAAAAATATTGGAAGATCAAGGGCAGGATCTGTATCATCTCACGGTGTCCAGATTGTCTCCTCCCATGGCTACTGTCTTCATGATGAAGCTACAACAGCAATCCTACCATGTCCAGTGTGTCTATGCTTAAAGGGATTATGAACTTTTGATCATGACTGTGAAGGCATGACTGTGAGGGCAGGATGCAGAGTAATGTTACTGTTACCTAGAAAACATCTACTTTTGGGAACTATACTCTGATTTTCCTTTGGGAAACCACCCTTCTCCCATTCATAATCATGTGGTTTGTGTAGGGGCTAATCTTATCTCTGGGCATACAGCCAATCTGAATATCCATTCCTCTGGACACTGTGATCGGATTGGGGATGGACACATAAACCAAACTGTCCTTGACTCAAGGTATTAGGAAATGTAGTTTTTCTGTTACCATTGCCAAAGGACTGATGCATAAACCTGGTGTTTCCAGAAGCCATCTTGCCATCACACTGGGAATGCTTGTCTCTGAGTGATGCCACCACCCAGGAAAGCAGAGGCAAGGCTGATGGGGACACATCTCTATGACTTCATTTCAGTACCTAGATCCAGTCATTCCCAAGGCTAGATCCAGCCCTGGACTTTCCAGTTACACAAGCCAACAGGTTCTCCATTTTGCTTAAATGAATCTGAGTGGGATTTTTCTGTCACTTGCGAACCCCAAAGACCTGATTTATCTTAGGACTGATTCCAGATCATGGCCAGTGACACGCTGGACATTCTGGAGAAGAGAAAGGGACTCCTTGAGAGGAAGAAGACATTGAGAGGATCCAAGGAAGAGGTGACCTGGGCTTGCCTCTCTGTATCCCCAGAAGGATGCGTCAGTGTTCTGGCTGCAGAGACGTGGACCTCAGTGATAAATAGTATCTTTATTCCAAAGGCCTATGCTGTGATTGTGGTGCCCTGAGCAGGTATTTTTCCAGTCGCAGTGAAGCAATTCCTTCAAGCGTTATTTCCAAATCCTCAAAGTTGGGTAACTAGGGGAATTTTATTGGACATGTTTATTCTATAATACAAGCATCTCACAAGACATCCAGAAGCTTCTTTTAAGCTGCCTCTCCTGCCTCGCAGGCAGAATTCTCATGTTGCTTCTCAGACATTAAAAATAAAATGAAAAAGCTCCTGTTGTGCAGGACGAAGCCTTAGCTGAAAGGTTCCTGCTTCCACCCCAGCCAGCTGGTAGACACGCCTGCCTTCCACCTCCTTCCTGTCTTCTGTGTAAGTCCCCTGGTGGCTGGGGGCCTTCATCTGCCATGGTCCAACCGACTAGATCTGCAGGGCTGAAGCAATGGTTGAAATGTCACACGAAACTACCCCATTTATATTTTCATTTCTATTAGACCTTTATAATGATTCCTTATTGAACTGAAGCTTAAATGGCTAAAGACTGATTGTAATAGAACATTTAATTGTTTACTTGTCTAACCCTCTCAGCCCTAATTAAATATTGTTTTTTCACTGAGCAGCTTACATGGTGTTTTTTTCCTGTCACTGAAGAGAGCAAGGGGGCTGAGGCAGAATTCAGATGAGCCCATGCTTACTTGGTTTCTCATCCTATTCATTTTTCATCCAACAGTGAGGAACAGAGCCCTCTGGAGGGAGAATCACAGAGTTCTGGGGAACAAGCTTTTGGAAATGATATCATGCAGGTCCTGAGAGAAGAAGGGGGCTGAAGATGAGTTATGACAGACCGTGTTACCCTGTAGGGATTCCCAAAGGGGGTGTGGGATCTGGGTGTTGAAGGCTGGTGTTGGAGCCATCCTTTCTTCACATCCCCCTTCCCACTGCCTATGTGTCACCTCTGTACCATCACCCAGGTGCACGCCACCCTCTTCTCTCATCAGATTATTACAGAAGCCTCTTGAATGGCCTCCTGTGTTTGTCCCAGCTTCACTATAGTCTGCTTCCAGCACAGCAGCAAGAGGCCTTTCACGTCCCTCCCCATCTGAAGACCCTCCAGTGGCTCCCAGCTAACTTAATAGAAAGTCGGCATTCTGACCACAGCCTTCACTTCACTGTTTCCTCTAACCTCACCTCTTAGGGCTCAACCCTTTGCTTATTCGGCTCCCGCAGCACCGACCTCCTTGATGTTTCTCGGCGACTCTTCACATGCTTCCTCTTTAGGGCTTTTCACTTGCCATCCCCTCTACCGGAACAGGACTCTTCCCTGGAACCTGCGGGGTTCACTCTCTCACATCTTTATCCAACTGTCACCTCTCAGGGGGGCCTCTATCCCTTACATACTCCCTATCCACCAACTCTGTCTTATTTTTCTCTATAGACTTTACTACTGACATACACTTTAGTTCACCTACTTATTTTATTTACTGGTGATCCACCCTACTGGGATGTTAGTTCTAAGAGGGCAAGGATTTTCCTCTGTTGGTTTCACTGCTAAATCGTCAGTGCCTAGAAAAATGCCTGGCACTAATTAGGTGAGCAAATATTTTTTTGAGCGACTAGAGTACATAAATAAATGTAAGTATGCATAGATGAATGGACATACGTTTCTGGCCATGAATCTTAATGGCCAGGGTCTACTTTAGGCCAGAAGCCTGGATGTATATGCAGTTTGCATTCTAGGATTCTGGGTGTAAAGAAATCTTCCCATGGGAGATGGTGATGCTAAAGACAGAGTGAGAGCTAGAGCTCAGAATGAGCCCCACTTTCAGCCATAAGTGCTGATTTAAGCCTAGGGCAACATGGTGAAAGAAGAGAGGATGTGAACCTGAGTTCAAAAAGGCCCTGGTTCATACCATGAGAAGGGACAAGTTGACTCAAGGAGCTTTCCTGGAGGCATCAGACAAGGACAGCTCAGTGAGTATAGAAGGTTCTCACTGTGAACACCCTCTGAGTCTGGGCATGCTCTGGGAGCCTAGGAATGGTCTTGTCTGGTGTTTTTGTTTTGTTTTGTTTTTGTTTGTTTGTTTGCAAAAGCAGAGGGCTTTATTATTATTACGAGCTCCAGCTCGGGCTCACAGACTTCACCAACGCAGTGGATCCGTGCTGAGAGCCTGGTCTTATCTGTTAGAGCTCAGAACAATCCAGGAAAATTTCCCAGGAGGAGCGGAGGGAAGAAAGGTTGGCTAGCTGGGTCCATCTCCTTTGGATACGACTGACTCACAGAATCATGGGGCCAAGGTCATATGGCCCATCTCCAGGACCAAAATTATTGAGACACATCCCTCTCCAAAGGCTGAAGAGGGGAGTTCCACTTTATCCCCTGCTCACCAAGTCTGGGGTCTCAAACTTCTTATATAAGAGTAGTATTTTGCCATGACTTCAACATTTGAGAACCTCATTCAGTTCAACCTAACATTTCTTTATTCATCAAATTTTCAAGGTATGGATATTTTACATTTTGACAGTTGTGTCAATCCACCCACCAGAAATGTTGTACCAATTTATATTGTCTGTTTCTCATGCCTTACATTGAATATCTATCTCTTTCCACCTGCTTTGAGGGAAATTACATTTCCCAGAGATTTGTCTACTTGATTTATCCTTCCAAAGTTCTGGTCCTTGATTTGATTAATCAATTCCACTGACTTTTTGCTTTGTGATTAATGTAGGCTCTTATCTTTATTAATTTTGTCCTCTCTTTTATTTTGCTGTTCATTTTCTAGCTTATTTTGAATTCTTAATCCAATTATTCTCAATCTTCTAACATTTAAACATATTTATTTTAGCAATAACAGCTTCAGATTATGGATTTTTACTAAGAATAACTTTAGTCACACCCCCATATGTATTTTTATACAGTGATCTTAAATGTCTAGTCTGTCTTTTCAGTATTGATTTCCACTTTGACAGAAGAGCTATTTTTTATTTTGTTTAATTTCCAGATGGCTGTCATTTATCTTAATTTAGGCACAGTCTTGCTATTAATGTGATCAGGAAATATAGTTTGTAACATTTTAATTCGGGGATTGATTATGGATTTCTTTGCCTGGGTACATACAGTTTATCAGCCAGAATGGGTTAGGTTAAGCTGCAGTAACAACCAAAAATTCTCAGTGTCTTAACATGGGTAAGCGGGGTGTTCTTCTCATCATACACATTCAAGGACTGAAGCCGATAGAAGCTCCACTTTGACACATGCCTCCATGATCACAGGAGCAGAGAACAGAGCACCTGGCTCTCAAAGCCACTTCATCCATTTCATTGACTGAAGAAAGTTTAGATGCCAGAGTTCCCCAGAACATGGATGTCTTAACCTCTCAAGGGAGGAGGGCTGAATATTTGTGAATAAACATTCTATCAAATGCATTCAACAGATATTTATGAAGGAGTTACCTCCCACTATGTAACAAAATTGTCATAGATTGGAATCCTAGGAGATATTGTCAGTTGGTGTTATGCCTCCCATTCTCATCCCTGACCCTCCTTTTCCCATCAACTTTCCAGCCAGAGGTGGCCACGTGACCCAGATGTAAGTGGAAGTTGGTGAGGTTCCTAGGAAAGGGTTGGGGTTTTTTTTCTTCTTCTTCTTTTTTAAGCTTTTGCTTTTCTGATGTTGGTGCTGCCTGGTCTTCCTCCTTCCCATCTTGACTGCGAATGCTGAGAAAGGGCAAGAGAATGCCAGAAATATTTGCCTAGACATTGTTGAGCATTTGAACCAATATCAGCAGCTGCCGGCTTATAGATTTCTCATATGAGGAAAAAAGTAGCCTCATGTTTGTATAAATCACTGTGGTTGGGTTTCTTGTTACCTACATCTGAAAGCATTTGAGTGATAAAATAATTCAGCATGTAAACAAGATAGATAATTCCCATCTTTGGTAAATAATAATCCTTTAGAAGTATTGTTATGAAATAATAGCAAATAGATTCATTGGTCTCTGCCCCCAGTTCCTACACATAACTCCCCAAACCCTTGTCATTTCCTAAGTGATCAGAGCACTAAAAGCTTCTTTTGTTCCAATATTTGATGTTTGATCCCAGTTCTTGACACAGTTCCTAAATTCCCTGAAATTTCCTGGGTGATAGCAGTGTCTTTTGTTCTAATGAGAAAACTCTGGATGGGCTCCTAGGTAGCCCCTGGATGGGGGCTGGTTGCTGGAAAGACCATGATTAGAAGCTTGTTATTTTCAGCGCCCCCCCCCACCTCTATGCCCCGCCTCTCAACCATTCTCCACAGAGGGAAGAGGGATGGAAATGGAGTCAATAATTGCTCATGCCAACATGATGAAGCCTCCATAAACATCTAATAGTACAGGGTTTGGAGAACTTCCATGTTGGTGAACACACCCACATACCAGGAGGGTGATGCATTCCAACTCCACAAGGGACAGAAGCTCCTGTGCTCAGGACCCTCCGAGACCTCTCTTCATTTGGGTAGTCACCTGTATTCTCTATCACATGTGATCTTTGTAAATGTAAATAAGTGTTTCTCTTAGTTCTATGAGCTGTTCTAGCAAATAGCTGAATTCAAATGGGGTGGGGGTGGTCATGGGAACCTCTGATTAGTAGCCAAGTCAACAGAAACTGTGGGTAATCTAAGGACCTACCACTTGTGAATGGCATCTGAAGTGGGGGGCAGTCTCCTGGGACTGGACCCTTAACCTATGGGTTCTGTGCTACTCCAGTTAGGGTCAGAATTGAATTGAATTGTAAGACACCTAGCTGGTATCCCATGAATTACTTGGTGCGGGTGGGCAGGGAGAGTACCACACATCTGGTGTGAGAAGTGTTGTGAATATGGTAGTTGTGGGGGAGTAAAGCAGAAAATCACAAAAGGAGTGCGTTTTTCCTACTCATCTGTGGACAGCTGAAAAGAATGCTAAATATTGTTCTAAATATGTAAAAGAATTTCTATGGTCTCAGATTATCAATGATCTTCAAAAATATGCTAGGAGATGAAATAAGATTGTCAAAATATTGATAATTATTGCACAAAGAATCTATTTTTTCCCAAAACATGTTTTTCTCAATTATCATAGGCTCAACAACCACACTGACAATTACTTAACCAACTCTAATTTTCACTGATATCAGTGATTCACCACTGCTATTTTTACAGCAGCTTTATTGAAACTATAATTCACATATCCTATAATTTACCAATTTAAAATGTACATGGTTTTTAGTATACTCACAGAGTTGGGCAACTAACACCACAATCTATTTTAGGATATTTTCATCACTCCAACAAGAAACTCTGTATCCCCTTAGAAGTATTCCTTATTTCACCTCAACCTCCCCCCAGCCTTCACACCCCTCCACCATCCCACTTCTATCCACAGCCCTAGGCAACCACTAATCTATTTTCTGTTGCCACAGATTTGCCTATTCTGGACATTTCATATAAATAGAATGATATGTACCTTATGTGGTCTTTTAAGATTAGCTTCTTCCACTTAGCATGTTTTCATGGTTCACCCATGTTGTAGCACACATCAGTACTTCATTTCTTTTATTCCCAATTATTCCATTGTATGAGTATACCACATTTCTTCATCCATTCATTGGTAGAGAGCCATTGCAGTTTTTTCCTTTTTTTATTTTATGAATAATGCTGCTACAAATATGTTTTTGATTCTTTGGGTTATATACCTGCGAGTGAAATCACTGGATGTTTAACTTTTTGAGGAACTTCCAAGCTCTTTTCCAAAGTGGCTGCACCATTTTACATTTCTACCAACAGCATATTAAGTTCCCATTTCTCCTATCCTCTCCAATGCTTGTTATCCTCTTTTTTATTTTAGCCATTCTAGTAACTATAAAGTGGTATCTTGTTGGGGCTTGGATTTGCATTTCTCTGATGACTAATGATGTTGACATCTTTTCACATGTTTATTGGCCATGTGTATATCTTCTTAAACTGAGTTTTTTGCCCACATTTAAAAATGTTTTTACTGTTTTATTTATTTTTGAGAGAGAGAGAAAGTAGGGGAGGGGCAGAGAGAGAGGGAGACACAGAATCTGAAGCAGGGTCCAGGCTTTGATCTGTCAGCACAGATGCAGGGCTTGAACCCACACACCATGAGATCATGACCTGAACCGAAGTCAGACATTTAACTGACTGAGCCACCTAGGCATCCCTTTTGCCCATTCTTAAACTGAGTTATTTGTCTTTGCATTTTTGAGTTGTAAGAGTTCTTTATACTGGTAAAAATTCCTTATCAGAAATATGATTTGCAAAAATTATCTCCCATTCTATGGGTTGTCTTTTTAATTTTCAATTATGTCCTTTAAAGCACAAAAATTTTTTAATGTTTATTTATTTTGAGAGAGAGAGAGAGAGAGAGAGAGAGAGAGAATCCCAAGCAGGCTCCACGCTGTCAGCATAGAGCCCAACGTGGGGCTCAATCTCATGAACTCTGAGATCATGACCTGAACTGAAATCAAGAGTCAGAGGCTTAACTAACTGAGCCAGCCAGGCACCCCAACGTGCAAAATTTTTAATTTTTAATGACATCAATTACCTGTTTTTTTCTTTCTGTTGTGTTTTTAGTGTCAAGGCCACAAAGATTTACATCTATGTTTTCTTCTAAGAATTTAATAGTTTTAGCACTTAACATTTAGGTCTTTGATCAATTTTGAGTTAGTTTTTGTGTATGGTGTGAGGTAGAAGTTCAACTTCATTCTTTTGCATGAGATATCCAGCTGTCCCCATACTGTTGAAAAGACTGTTCTTTCTCCCACTGGGTTGTCTTGATGCCTTTGTTGAAAATCAATTGACTGTAAATATGATGGCATATTTCTAAATTTTCAATTCTATTCCATTGATCAATATGTCTTTCCTTATACTAATACCATACTATCTCAATAACTGTAGCTTTCTAGTAAGTTTTTAAGTCAGAAACTGTGAGTTCTCCAACTTTGTCCTTCTCTTTCAAGATTTGCTTTGGCTATTTTGGGTTCTATGAATTCCCATATGAATTTTAGCGTCAGCCCTGTCAGTTTCTACAAAGAAACCAGCTGTGGTTTTGATAAAGATTTCATTGAATCTGTAGAACCATTTGGGAAGTATTGCCATCATAACAACATTGTCTTCCAATCCATGAGTCTATTTATTTAAATCGTGTTTAATCTCTTTCAATAATGTTTTATAGTTTTAGTGTACAAGTTTTGAATCTATTTTTTAGTTAAGTATATTAGTATTTTATTTTTTGATGCTGCTGCAATTTCAAGTTTTTTAAAATTGCTTTAAGTTTATTTATTTATTTTGAGAGTGACAGAGCATGAGTGGGGGAAATGCAGAAAGAGAGAGAATCCCGAGCAGGCTTCGCACTGTCTGTGAAGAGCCCAATGTGGGACTCAAATTCAAGAACCATGAAATCATGACCTGAGCTGAAATCAAGAGTCAGGTGCTTAACCAACTAAGACACCAGGTGGCCTGGAATTGTTTTTTAATTTCATTTCCAGTTTGTTCATTACTAGTGTATAGACATGCAATTGATTCTTGCGTATTGATCTTGTATACTGCAGCCTCACTGAACTCATTTATTAGTTTTAATCATCGTTTAGTGGATTTAGTGGCTTCTTAAGGATTTCTACATACAAGACCATGTCATCTGCAATTAGAGATAATTTTACTTCTTCCTTCCAATCTGGGTGCCTTTTATTCTATTTTCCAGCCTGACTGCCCTGACTAGAACCTCTAGTACAATGTTGAATAGAAGTGGGGAGGGCAGACAGCCTTCTTGCTCCTGATCTTAGGAAGAAAACACTTTCACCACTAAGTATAATGTTAGCTGTAGAGTTTTCATAGATGTCCTTTTTCTGAGGTTGAGGAAGTGTATTTCTATTTCTAGTTTGTTGAGTGTTTTTATAATGCAGAGATGTTAGCATCTATTGAAGTGATCATGTGGCTTTTGTCCTTCATTCATACGGTATATTAAATTAATTGACTTTGGAATATTCAACCAACCTTGCATTGCGTGGATAAATTCCACTTAGTTACAGTGTGTAATCTTTTATAAATTAGTTTTTGGTGAGGATTTTTGCATCCATATTCATGAGATACTAGTCCCTAGTTTCCTTTTCTTATGATGTCTTTAATTTGTTTGACTATCAGGGTAATATTAGCCTCATAGAAGGAACTGCAAAGTGTTCCCTCCTTTGCTTTTCAGAAAGGTCTGGTATTAATTCTTTTTTAAATGTTTGGTAGAATTCACCAAAGACATCTAGGCCTGGGCTTTTCTTTGTGGACAATTTTTTTTTTTTTTTTTTTTTTAGTTTTACTAACTCAATCTCTTTACTTGTTCAGAGTCTATTCAAATATTTTACTGTTTTTTGAGTCAGTCTTGGTACATTCTGTCTTTCTAGGAATTTGTCCGTTTTGCCTAAGTGGTCTAATTCATTGGCTACAGTGTTCATTGTATTCCCTCATAATCCTTTTTATTTCTGTAAGGTTGGTAGCAATATTGTAAGAAGGAAAAAACTCATTGTCTCTCCTCCCAAATCTCTTACTACTATTCTCAATACTTCACATATAACACCCAAATGTGGGAGAGTTTTCCCCACACCAAGCAATCTTCTAGTTCTCTGCAGATACCAAAGGGATGCCCTATAACATCACATCCCTGACACTGTTCACCTGGAGTTAGTACAGGCCCCGGAGGTTAAGGCTGCCCCTACCCTCCACTTCAACACCACTACAAGTCTATTTTGTTACCTGTTCTTCTGGCCAATTGGCTATAAATCAGAGGTTCCCACAACCCCCTCCTAAGGTCTGATAATTTGCAAGAATGGCTCAAAGAACTCAGCGAACAGTTTACTTACTAGATTACCAGTTTATTATCAAAGGACACAACTCAGGAATAGCCAGTGGCAGAGATGAATCAGGCAAAGCTCTGTGGGAAGGGGCAAGGAGCTTTCATGCCCTCTCCAAGCACATCCTCCTCCCAGCACCTCTGTCTTCACCAACTGGCAAGCTCTCCAAGAATCGTACTTTAATACGGATTTTTATGGAGGCTTCATTATGTAGGCATGACTGATTAATCATTGGCCATTGGTGATTAACTCAACCTTTAGCCCCTTCTCTTGTCTCTGAAAGTTGGAGGTGAGGCTGAAATTTCCAAATCTCTAAATACAGGTGGTTCCCCTAGCAACCAGCACCCCCCTCCTTCCTCAAGAGTTTTCCCAAAATCATTTCATTAAAGTAAACTCCGGTGTGGTTGAAGGGGGTTTCTCATGAATAACAAAAGACACTCCTTTCCCATTAGGAAATTCCAACGGTTTTGGGAGCTCTGTGCCAGGAACCTGATGAAGACCAAATACACATCTATTATCAATCATAATATCACGAATGTCCTCTATTTCATTCTTGATTTTAGTAATTTGAGTCCTTTTTGGGGGGGAGATCAGTCTTGCTAAAAATTTGCCAATTTTGTTGATTCATTCAAAATGCCAACTTTTGGTTTTGTTGGTTTTTCTCTATTATTTTTCTAGTCTCTGTTTTACTACTTTCTGCTGTAATCTTTATTATTTCCTTCTGCTTGCTTTTGGTTTAGTTTGCACTTCTTTTCCCCTAATTTTAATATCTGCTTTTTATACTTAGTATTTATAAAAATCCACAAAACATCTCCAAGTGCAGAACTTCTTTCTTTCAATTAATCCTAAGCATAAATCAGGAAGCTTTTTTGATATAAAAATTTAAGTATTCAGGTCAAACAAATTTTCTTCTTTTCTTTGATTATTTCTTCCCCTCCATCTACTTCATTATGTATTTCTGGAACTCCTTTTACATAAGTATTGAATAATTTGATCTGGTTTCATATCTTGGTTTTTATGATTCTTGTGTTTTTTTAACCGAATTCTGGAGGAATTTCTTGATAAAGCCTTTTAATTTATTCATTTGATGATGCTCTCTCATTTTTTTAAATCATGCTTTCTACCTCCAAGATTCCTTTTGCTTCTCTGGCACCTTTCCATAGGCCCTGGCCGGTGCTCCCATCACTGCCACTCCCCCCGATTCTCAGGGTGCCCGGGGCTTCAGTGTGGCCCCTGCTCTGAGTCCTCAGGGTACTCCCCCTCTCACACTGTGATGAATTCCTACACGTGTCCAGAGATTTTTCTCAAAAGTAGGTGAAGATAGTTCAATGCCAGGAGCTGGGAGTGAGCTTCATTAACAACCCTTGTTGATGGACTATGAGATCAAAAAAAGGAAATTCTACCTTGTTTGATCATTAGATTGTTTGTCTCACTGACCCCAGTTGCAGAAAGCTGAGGTAAACATCCCCCTTGGTTTATGACATATTATCATAATCATTCTGTGAAAAGCCTTCTTTCATAAATAATTAAAAGTTCCTTCTCTTATGTATGCATGTGTTTAATTACTCCCCTCACCTCCACAATAACTCCTTCCCCAAGGGGGCTACCTGGCAGGTACTAATCACACACAATAGGGTCCCCCTCCACCTCTACAGGTTGTGAATGAGGCTCCAGGCAGCACTGAAGGACCCCCCCCTCCCCCATACCCTAGAGCTCAGGACTTGTCCCTTGGATAGTCCTGCATTCACTGATCTTTTCTCTACCCTCTCACTGATTCCACGGATGTTATGGGGTTTAGGGAGGTTGGAGGTAGGGGAATCCTTCATCATTTTGGGGGAATACCTTCTCAAGGCCATGGGTTTTGGTGAGGACCCCCTACCCCCACACTGAGCTTTCCTCACAGCTGTCTGAGGGCTCAGGTGTGAAGGGACGCTGCTTTTATTTGTAGGAGTGGCTTAGAGCTTTCCCTCTGGTTTAAGCCAGGACACTTCAGGAAGATATTGGAAGAGAGAGTCAGACACAGCTTTAAATTGTCATCTGGTCTGTAAAAATCCTTTTCTCCAGCTTATTCTTTTGCTTGCCTCATTAGAGAGTAAAGTCTAAATCACAAAAACCAAAATGACACTAGACTTCTCTTCATTTCCAGGAAAAAAAGCCACCGATGGGTAATATTGCTCTCATTTTTCTGATAGACCTGAGCAAAGTAGAAAAATACAAATGTTTCTCTATGAATAATATAGGTCCAATGAAGTTATTCAGCTAATACTTTCTTCCCACTTGACTGCAAGCCACATAGAGGCAAAGAGCACATTGGGTTTGCTCAACACTCTATCCCCAGTGACTGGCATACTGTGGCTGACACACAGTAGGTGTACAATAAGTGTGTTGAATGAATGAACAAATCTTCAAAAGGTTAGGTCACCAAATGGAATCTACAGAGAAAATGAAAGGCTCCATCTGGGCCATGTTTTGATCCGAGAAACAGGGCATGGAGTCTGACCACAAATCATTGTTTCTAATGGCAGGAGACAAGATCAAGGAAAAATGTCCCCCGGCCCTGGCAGGATTCGGACAACAACCCAAGAACTGAGCCAGCTGAGAGCCAACCTGAAGGTGAAACAGGAGCCGAAGGGGTGTGTGAAAATCTCAACTGTGATACAAGCTGTAAATCAGGGGTGCGTGGAACCAAAGAGGCGTTTGGTGATGGTGCTGGAGAGGATGGACTTTGTCACAGTCAGGGAAGACGTTTGTGGTACTTGAGAGAAGATGAACACAGACCACCGAGGTGGCGAAGGGAAGATGCTCCTACTCTTTCCTTCTTCCCCTCCCCTCCTCTTGCTACTCTTCCTAGAATACTGGAGTGCACCAAAGTTGGTGCCAAAGGAATCATATGTTAGAGTAGAAACTATGCCTCTGAAACAAACCATGAGGTGACTCCGATAAAATAACAGGCTCTTCTCCTCTCTCACACCGCAGCCCAGAGCTGCGGGACTGCACTACCCTCCCTTGTGTGTGACTTCGGTTCTGCTGCAGCGGCCACCATTTCCCAGCCGGCAGGAAGGGGAAAGAGAGAAAGCAGGAGGGCAGCCTGCTTCCTTTTAAAAGATGTGATCCAGAAGTTGCATGTATCCTGTCTTCTTACCCCCTCCTGGCCAGAATTTAGTCACAGGACCACACCCACCTGAAGGCATGCTGGGGAATGCAGCCTCTCACAGAGTCAGGAATAGAACTAGAGGCCAATTGCCAGTGTGTCCCACAGAGGACACCCTCATTAACCCAGGGAGATACACTCAACTTCTCAACGCCTCCTAACACTTGCCTAAGTGTTGGTACAAGTTCCTATTTCACGGGCTAGAGCAGGAGACCTGGCGGCCAGGCCAGCCCAAACCACAGTGAATGATCTCCCCCAGAGTCCCAACTCCAGACATTTTGGAACCACCTTCACAAATTTTGCCTTATCTGGCATCCTGCACAAAATCATGTGGCAGCCTTTAGGGCCGAGGTGCACACACCTTCCCCCTGCAGATCCCCAGACTCACTCCACACCTCCTCCCTAGTTCAACGGTCAGTGTGCTGCAGGGAGCCACGAGAACACACTGCCACCCAGGCTTCATCTCAGATCAGTCGGAGTCTTTATGTGAAGGTTCCAGACGTCAGGATTTTTTCCCTTAAACTCCCCAGGGGTTTCCAATGTGCAATGAGGGAAGAGCGCCAGTGTCTGAAGATTACTACCAAGTTTCCACCGAGGGCAGGAAAGCTTCGTCCCTTTGTCCCTCCATAGAAGAGAGCGCCTTGTCCAGCCCCGGGGTGGGTCAGAAAGCTTCATCTAACAACCCTAACATCACACTCATACTCACGCTTGGTGGGGAAGGGAGGCAAGTGTGTCAACCAGACAGAAGAAGATGCAGATCTTCCCAAGGCCGCTTGGACAAGTCAATGAGCTCCTAATGCTCACTCCACAGCTCCAGCTCATGACCTTTTTGATGTGGCTCGAGGCTAGGTCACGGAGTTCCATTCCCTTCCCTAACCACTCATCTTGGAGAAAGGTTAGAAATAACCGTCACTAACCCAATCAGCACCAAACACCAGACATCTCTCTAAGTACATATGTGCCACTGAGGCACAAAAAATGTTTCAAAATGTATACAAGGCCTCAAAGTTTTAAGAAGTGGTAAAGCTGGGACTTGAACCCAGGCAGTCTGGCTCCGGAATCCATGATTTCAAAACTGCTCCGTTAGACCAGCCCTGCTGCAGGAAGGGCTCCTCCCACCACGATGACCACAGGTCAGAAAGATGCCAGCTTGAGATTCTGAATGGGCAAACATTTGTGGAACATCCAAACGTGCAGAAAAACATCCGCCTCTCATGGAGGTTGAGGCATCAGACACTCGGACCTCCCCTCCCCGTCCTCTTGCACACCTGCCCCCAGGTAACCCCACCCTGGAGGCTGCCCGAGCCTGCCCCTGAGAATCCTTTGGGGGGCTGCCTTCTTTCTGCTCCTGTGAGCCGAGGGCCACTCAGCAAAGACTGGGAAACTTGTCACCCAGCTCTGACCACAGCTACTTTGGCTCCCATGGCGCGTGGGAAGGGACAGCACACACCAGACACACGGCCTGAGTGACCGCAGGAGACAGGCTTTCTGTCCTCAGCTCGCAGGGAGGCTCTGGCTGCTGAAGCCCCATTAGCCCAACGCTTGGGAGAAGGCGTTCAGGGAACATGAGAGTGGCTGTTAAGTAGAAAGTGCCACACATGTCGCCCCTTTGTTATTCCCTTTCTGCACTGTCACTCTGACAAGCTCTGCCTGACACAGGGGCATTAATTTTTCATGCCACCCTGCCGCAGACACAGATTTGTTTGGAGCGATGATAAATGAAATGCAAATGTGGCTGGGAGCCCAGTGCCGAGACACTGAGACTACAGGTCACCCTGTGCTCCCGCCTCACCCTCCTGTCCCCACGACACCTCCAGCCGCTGCTTTACATCTGCTACATCCCGTGGCGCCGCGGAGCAAAAGGTGACTGCTGAGGAGAGGGAATACAGTATTCTCGGCGGGGAGCAGAAAGTTGATTAAGAAAAATTTACTCCCTCAATACGGTTTCTGATGTCGTGTTTATCTTCATTTGAACCATCCTGGGTAGATGTGTTTTAATTGCAAGCCACTTCCATCCCTTTTCCGGAAGCAGGCAGGGCATAAATTATAAAATAAATAAATGATTAAGAAACATCTAATTATTGTTATTAGTTTCTTACTTGAAGGTGCTTCCAAGCTGCTTCTTATTAAAGTCATTCATCAAGGAGCCACCGTGCCCTTTCTGCAGGCGCTGCTCCCAGGCCCGGTGCAGGACTCGCTGCCTCCTGCAGCACGCGGTGCTTAATAAACACAGAGAATATTGATGGCCGTGAATTCCTCCCTCAGCCGAAACTCCAGCATGATGGATGGATGCTTCCTAAACATGGCGGCTATTTCTCCGGCCATTCATCAGCCCTACCACAAATACAGGTGTCAGCCCGAGCAGACGTCAGCCTCTAACTGCGTCCTCCGGAGCACACGCACAGAGAAACGCCTGCATTTCCCATACAGGGACCTCATCAATTTTGCATGTGCTGCAGTCCCTTGACTTATTAAATATTTATAACAATGTCATTATTTACCAAACAAGCTACCATGCTGCACCCAAGGCCCCCAGAGCCAGACGCCCGAGTGTAAGGGGCAGGGACCTCCTTCAGTGCCCCTTTGCCTCCGGGGAGCCTTTTGAGTGGAGGGAGGTGGAACAGCAGACAGGTTCCTGTGTCCTCCCTCACAACTGCATGCCTAAGTTCTCTCCAGGCTTTCGAGAGGGAACAGGGCCAGGGGTGCATCATCCTGCTGGAGACCAAGGCACAAAGAGGCGAAGGGTGTCACAGAGCTGGGAACTCCCCCAACAGGGACCTGCATTTGCCATTCTGCCATCCTTGCCAAGATGTCCTCACTGTTGCCCTAATCCACTCTCTAAGTCACTCTCTGACTCCACAATCGAGAGCTCTCCTGCTTCCATGTCTCCAGGCAAGAGACAAAGAACCTGATTCACTTCACAAACGTTTACTGAGATTTCCGAAGATTTTGCTGCAAGGTGCTGCCTCAGATGCTGAGCTGCCTCCCCATACTCACTCCGCCAGGCCTCTTCTCTGCCAGAGTCACCCTTTTACCCTCCCAAACACTGGCGGGAAATATCAGATACCTCCTTCAATTTTCCCGCAACTTGGTCATAGGCAGGTAACCAAGATCCTAGTTAAAAGAAAGGATTTTTAAAAGGGCCTGGGGGTGGTCTCTGGGAAATATTCTTACTGGTCAAGAGACCTAGGCAGAGAGAGGTCACACCTTCTTTAACTAGATGTTGTCAAGTTTCTGCTTGGCAAGTCTGTGCTTATTAAAGGCCAGCTCTGGGGACAGAGGCTACCACACTGAGAATGGCAGATAGCACAACCCTGGTCCTTGATGACACCAATGAGGTGCTGATCCAACCCCCTGCACCTGCCCTGCTTAGGGACTTATCAAACTGGGTTTTAAAAACACCTTTCTTTTACCACTAAAAAAAAATTTTTTTAATGTTTACTTATTATTGAGGCAGAAACAGAGCATCAGTGGGGGAGGGAAAGAGAGAGAGGAAGACACAGAACCTGAAGTAGGCTCCAGGCTCTGAGCTAGCAGCACAGAGCCTGACACAGGGCTTGAACCCGCGAACCGTGAGATCATGACCTGAGCCGAAGTCAGACGCTTAACCGACTGAGCCACCCAGGCGCCCCTCTTTTACCATTAGAATACCACCGGAATAACCATTGTGGCAGGCAAGATCCACGGACAGATGCTAAAGTTTGGAGAGCTGGCCAAAGTCTGAGGAGATAGTTGCTTCGTCCAATAGTATCTCTCCCAAGACATTTATTAACTACACAGGGAAATACAGTAATTTTACAGTGGACAAATCTGAAAACATCACCTTGACCAAGTGACCAAGGTTCTGATACCATCGGTAATAAGACTCATCAATATCATGTACTCCCTATGATGTACTGAGAAGGGCATACTGCTTTCGTTACATTCTTGCCAAAAAAAAAAAAAAAAACCAAAAAAAAAAAACAACCCACAAAGCCTCAGTCTAATTGTGATGATGCACAAGAGAAATCCAAACGCAGAGACATTCTACATAACTGGCCAGTTCTCTTCAAAATTGTCAAGGTCATAAAAGACTAAGAGCTGTCACAGACCAAAGGAACGAAGAGAGACATGACAGTTAAGACCACTGTGGGACCTGAGATTGGACAGAAGTGGAAAGACTGGTGAAATCCAGATAAAGTCTGTAATTTAGCCAATTGTACTGTACCAGTGTTCATCTCTGGCTTGGAACACTGTGCTATGGTTATACATTATGCCAACAGTAGGTGAAGAGTATAAGGGAACCCTTGGAACTTTTTTGGGCAACTTTTCTCTGAGTCTAAAATGATTACTTCATGGTTTCAAAAAAAAAAAAAAATGAGCCAAGGAGGTTCCCCTAAATTCTGTTACCAAAAAGCAGAAATTTCCTCACTTCTTGAATTTGCTATAATAAAAATTACTCAGAGATTACAAAGAAAAGGATTTTATACAATCTAGAAAGGATTCCCCTTCTAGTAACTGCAATGCTAAATGCTGTTCTATATGTTAATCATTCAATTCCCTTACAATTGTATAAGGTACTGGGAGTAATAATGTGAAAAAAAAAAAAAAGAATGTAAACTTTAATAGGCCTAATTCACTTCCAGTGTCTATCACTTATTACCTGTGTGATCTATTTATCCTCCCTGAGCTTCAGTCTATGTATGGATAAAACTGAATTAACGGAGCCTATGAAATCAAATAGGGCAAAGAGATAAAGACGGCAATGCTGGATACAGGGGTCCCAGGAGGACTTCCAGAGTTCCACTCAGTGGAAAAAGACTTGTATGAACGTCTGGGGGAAGAGCATTCCTGAGAGGAAATGGCAGGTGCGCCAGGACCCTCTGTTCAAGACATTAAGAGGTGGCTTGTGTGTCTGAAAGTGAAGACAGAATGATACAATACGGGGTTAGAGAAGAGGGCAGATCGAGGACATAACCATGGAAGTGGATCAGGACAGGGCTTGTGAATGGAGTTGATGTAAAGATGGGGGCTGAGAGAAAGACCAGAGTCAAGGATGGATCCCTGGTCTGGACAGAGCAGTTGAAGTGGATGTGATGTCATTTACTGAGTCCTAGGAAGGGAAAGGAAAAGGGATCCAAAGCAACATTTAAAGAGTTATAGCTAAAAAGTTTCCAAGTTTGATTCATAAAGTACAGACTAAAAACAAATTTAAAAATGCAACTAATAAAAAACATAGAGAAGCATCTTCAAAGCATTTAGGAGAAAAAAAACAACAACTACACAGCTTCAAAGGAACAACCATGAGATTAATAACTAACCTGTCAACAGAAATAATAACGGGAGAACACCATGTAATGAAAAGGAAAGAATATAGCTTCCAACCTAGAATTCTATTCCCAGTGAAAATAACCTCCAAAAAGTAAAGACAAAATAAAGGCATTTCCAATCAAACAGAAAATAAGAGAGTGCATCATTAGCACAGGCTGGCATGGGGGTGAAGAAAGGAAAATGAATTCTTCAGGAAGAAGGGAAATGATTGCAGGAGCCACGCTGAAATGCAGGAGGGGATGACCAGCAATGAAAAGTGAATGTTCTGGTATATCTAAGCGAACACTGGCTTTCAACGTCAGTAACAATGCCAGTTACAGGAGTTACATATCTATGCATGCTAAATACACATGGACCTGGAATGCACAGGCACCCAGTAAAAAATGGTAGAAAAGGGTAAAATGGAATCAAAGTGTTCTAAGACTCTGAAGGGGTAAAAATTACAAAGCTTTCTCAGACTCTTATAAGTCAGGAATGCATGCTGATACCACAAGGACAACCACTAAAAAAAAAAAAGTAAAAAGATGAATAATAACAGAGATGAAAAACTAGAATTTAAAAAACACTTGACGGATTTAAAAGGTAAGGAAGAAGAGAAAAAGAAACAAAAACAGGTGGGACAAATATCAAAGAAATGGTAAGACAGGAGATAAAATCAAATCTACTTGTAATTAATGTATTAAATGTAAATAAACCAGCCACCCCAGGTAAGCCTCCCAATGATCACGTAGACATTATCAGCCCCATTTTACAGGTGAAGAATTTGAGGCACAGAGAAGTTAAGTAATCTACCAAAAGCTGTCCAGCTGGCGAGTCACTCAAACCTAGCAGCCTGCCTCTGGGACCTGAGCACATCACCCTTCCAGGAGCCCCCTCCTCTGTTGACCCAACACTATTTTAGGTCAGCATTCCACAGACCAGACCAGACTCCTGCAACACGCTCCTAGCCCAGGCTCGCGGGTGCCGCATCGTTGCCATGGAGACCGTGCTTCAGCACAAACTGGATCTCATCTCTCTCCTAAATTAAAATTTCCTCCTAGATTCTCATTTACCTCAGGACAAACATAGTAGGTCAATAAACGTCCTTATAGATGAGGCCTCTGCCAGTCTCCCTTCCCCCTCCATCTACTGCTTCCTGCCTTTTTGCCCTACATTACAGGAAAATTGGATTCCTGGGGCTTCTGGACAGTACAAGCAGTTTCCCCAGTCAAGAATATGTGAGCTTTGTTCCAATGGCCCCTCCTCGGTAAAGCTCCCATTAGGCTCAGCCCCTCCTCTCTCTATCCCTACTGTTATTATTATGAATGGCACTTATTCCCTGCATGCTTTTTTTTTCCCTTTCTTTTTTTTTTACACAATTTATTTTTTTAACATATGCAATTATTTTCCGTCATTTACAATACAGTAATTACAATGATACTCCAAACAGAAAAGGAAAGTAAAAAATCAAAACCCCCACTTCTATTTCATGTAATTAGACTTATACAGAAATTAGAAGGTTAGGTACCAACTAGTTAATCACCTAATTTCACAGATATCTGAAGTGGCAATCATTATATAGCAGCTTATCTATGATACATTCAAGATACATGATACAATTTATTACTTGCCCATAAGCTACAACACAGCCTGCTTAATACCTTTCCTTAAATTCCACCTCTATACTACAGTATACTTGAGGTCCATGCAAAAAAGTAGCTACTTTTTATATAGGAAATGGATGATTAAGGCTTTGGTGCTGTAAAAGCAACTTCATTTAAACATAACCACCCCCACCACCATAAAAAGAAGAGGGGGGA
>NC_043707.1:16729904-16800216 GCF_006229205.1 Suricata suricatta
CCTAGAAGGCTGGTCTCTAAGGTACCCACAGGGCTCATTCCCTCAGCAACTGGGCACACAAGAAGCACTGCTAACTGAAGGAATCAGGGCTTCAATTCTGAGTGCAACAGTAAAGGGGCACTTTCCCACCACAGCCTTTAGGATTTGAAACCCTGGAGCTAGCGCCGCCCATCCTCAGCCACACTGTGCCATCCCTACACGCACCTTCCCCTCCCCAGCCTCTGAAGGGATGACGACCCCGACACCGTCCCTGCGCCCTGGGGACTGGATCTGCATCCTATGGGCCTCTGTGGATTCTTCCAAAGCAGAGGCGAGACACAAGACAGCCTGGCTTCACGCACATCACTTTCCTACTTTAAGAAAAATGGAGCTGCTAGAAATACAAAGAGCAAGTCAAATTAATGTCACATCTCTGAATGCTCTGAAGAAATGAGGTACAAGGCCATCAGACTTGCTATATTACGTGATGCAAAAACCTATCACTTTGAGAGCGAGCCCTTGTCCTCTCTCCATGTAACAGAGGAGAGGATGAGAAACATGGCTAAGACCATACCAACTCAAGACTGAATTCCAGAGGGTTCTACATGAGGTACACCCAACCCACCCAGAGAGGGTGATCTCCCAGGTGACCTGGGTGGAGATGCCTGAGATCCGGAACAGGTTTGCAAAACGGAGAACCGAAACCTTCACTTGGAAGAACTCAGGATCAGGGTCAGAAAGAGAAAGGGGACCCTGAGGGTGGCGAACAAGCCTCAGCCCCGTCCTGCCGAGGTTCAGTGGCCGAGAATCACTCCCTGAGCACACAGAAACGCGTGGTCCAGGGCCCGGGGCTTTACCATGCCTTTGCTTTTCCCAGGAAGACTGACAGAGGACAGAAAGGTGTACAGAGAGATATAATCATTCAAATATTTAAAAATAATCTTCCAAATTCTATGGAGACAAAATTATCCTTAAATATGTGCAGAACTATTAAATCTATGTATTTCATGACATGCAAATACTTTTAGGCATAATGAAGCCTCCTGAATAATCAGTGTATTACATGGTCAAACTCTTTAGAGAACTTAAAGAAAAACTTTACCATTCACAATTAGAGAGGTTTGTAAGGGCTGCACTTTGGTTTTAGGGCACATGGTTCACACCTGTCCTCGATCAGGAAAGGTTCCCCACCCTAACCCTAAATCATGCTGTGCTTTAGAACACAAGATCTCCTCTATGACCTGCATTTAATAGTTTCCAGGAAAAATGATGGCTTGTGCAGTACTCATATAAACTGAAACCCCTGCTTGCTGAAAATGCACTCAATTCATAACAAATAAGCATTTCAACAGTCAGGTGAAGAACGCACAATAGACTTGTAAGCTCCATTCGATGATGGCGATCTTTGGTGCCCCCAAGTGGTCATAAGTAATGTGACAGCCTTAACAGGAAGTCCTGTCCTGAGGGGAGCTAAAGACAGAGGAGAAAATTTTATCAGAACAAGATGGTTAAAAATGAGGTTATCCGGGCACAAGAGAGGGTGCAGAAAGAATGGCTCCTTCCCTGGAACTGAGCCAGACTGTGAGTTCTTGCTCAGCCTCGTAAGAAGGACAAACTGCCTCTTGGAAAAGTGGAAATAATAATCCCCAATGGTGAAAATTAAAAAGCATAGATGTGATTTTTTTTTGTTTTAAAAATTTCCACATAGAGTATCTAGTATCTCTCTGTATTCTTCTGTTAACTTTTTTCTTTTTCCATTTAACACTATGGTTCTAAAGTGCTTTGTAGAGATCAGTGTGGTGCAAACATAATCTCTGCTTAATTTGCAAGGCTATACTCAACACCAAAAAGATACAGGTTGGTAAGAGGGAGACAGAGGAATATGGCTTAAAGAGGGCATCATGTAATAAATTTATTATATTTTGTTACATTTTCCACTTTTCTCTTAATTCCAACTGTATACTATATAATCAACTGCTGTTCCAGAAATAAAACGTTTTAAACATAAAAATAGAAATTTTGCTTTTTAAAAGTGCATACACCTGGAACAATAAAACATACAAATAAATAACAGAATTCAGTGACACATCTCATGCACTTGTCCTAAAATAATTTAAAATGTATGATACACTTTTCTTCCAGCCCCAAGGAAAGACATCCTGCCTTCCATTATTACCAGACAACAAAACAAGGAAATCATACAGAAATCGCTACGAATGGAGCATGAACAGAACCAAAGCATTGCGTGTACAGTGACAGGACATGCAGCTTGTGAGACAACTACACAAATTCGTGTGACACTGAAGAGTTCAATGAAGAAACGCTTTTTGTAATGGGGCTTGAATTTGATTTTAACCAGTGGTGAGAGGCACAGTTGGTGAACAAACCAATAGGGAATATGCACACGTATCTGAAAGGCCTACAGAAGAGAACCTGAGCTTCAGAAAACATCGGTCCTGCCTTCCCCTTCCATGTCATGACACTATGCCACTTAGAATAGCACCTAGGAAACCTCACACTGCCTTTTCACTGTTGAAACAGGGGACTCTGCTTCAAGGGGCTTTTCTAAAGGAGGATTTCCAACTTGGATTTTTACTTAGATCTTCACTCCTTAAAATGCTGAAAACACTAGGTAAATTTGGGGTGGGTGGCGTGTAGACAGCATAATGCTCAATAGGATGAACCTACCTGAAAAAGCACAGCAGACTACTTTGAAGATCCTGTAAGTGCATTCAACTCACCACAGATTAAAACTAAATTTCATTTGCCTCCATAGGCAACATATCGCCAAATCTTTAGATGAGTATTATTTGATTTTTTTTCAATTACATGAAAAAACACCGAGGGTTACAAAAAAAAGATTAAGAAAAAAAAAAAAGACTCCACACAAAATGCTTTACATTTCACTTTTAAAGTAAAAATAACTTCTGAAACTCCTCGTGGAGAAGTCGAGAATGAGCTCACCAGGAAACTAGGTGGCAGCCTGGAGTTGGCTACTGTAATTACTACAGAGACAAGTGTTCCGTCAGAAACAGGACAGGTTCTCCAAGCCACTGAAGGCTTCACTTCAGCATTTTTAAACTCAGGATGACTTCCCTACTCCCCTGCGGGTCTGGTCCTGTTGGCGGCCTCCAGGGAAAAGGCTCTGGGAAAGATGCATGCCCCACAGGGAACTCTGTCTCCTCTGGCAAACTGAAGACCACCAAATCCCACCAGAGCGGCCAAAGTGCTGGGCTGCCCACAACATGCTCCACGCTCCCCAACAAGCCTCTAATTAGAAAGGCTCCCTTATTTCAAATAGGATGTTAATATCAGCAGTTCTCAATCTTTTTTTCCTTTCTTCTCCAACGAAACGGAGGAGTCCGAGTCACTGCTGAGTCCTTCACGTGGCAGTGATTCTCACCACAGGGATGGTGTGAGCACAGTGGTTCTCAATTCTGACTGCACATCAGAAACCCCCAAGAGCTTTAAAATGTATGGCAATTTCTGGAATCTGCCCCTATGCTAATTAGGGGCAAAAGCTTGGGAGTGGGACCCAGGCATTTTTAAAAGTTCTGTAAGTGATTCTAGTGAATGCTGAGTGTCGGAATCTCAGATACGTCGTTCAGAAGAGGCTTAGCACAATCTTGGGGAAAGTGCACATATGAGATTTGAAAAAGCCTCCCGAGCCTGTAATGGATCTCCCTTCCCTCCCAAACTGGGAAACACCACAGTTTTCAAATGAGTGTGAGATGGGTCTAGAACCTAATCCAGTGTAGAATGCCAACATAAATTCCATGAGCTTATTCTTATTGTGACCAGTGGTTGGGAAGCTCCAAAGCTTTTCCAAACAGCACTAAGTCTCTACAAAAGCATTTTAAAATTGTTAGCGCTATTAGAAGCCACATTCTCTCCTTGTGACCACGATAGAACCCTAGAAGATATAAAAAATTAACATCGATAGAAAATGGCAGGTTATTTTTAGAACAAAATCCTTTAGGAAAGTCTTCAGGCTAAATACAGTATATAAACCCATGTGTTCAACATACCCAATTCCACTCCTGCTTGCAAAATACTTATTTTACATACAATCTTGCCAAGATTAAAGAAAAAATCAGCAAAGAGAAACATGTGCAAAGCAAAACAAGAAAACACATTCATACTCTTCTGCACTGATGATTAAGCCACATGTAAAAAATTACAAATTCAAAAACAGAACTCCATAATCCAAGAATTGCCTTTTTAAGAATTTACATTTAGTGTACTCTACATTTTTTATTAGTTGTTTGCATAGGTGGTAAGAACATGCTTTCTGGGTTAGATGGAGGCCATGCAAAATTGTTTTCATTACTGGGGCGGCGGGGGCGGGCGGGGGGCGGCGCGGAGATGACCGGTCACGCTCATATTGCAGCTGCAGAACAAACACGTTGAGACTTGATCAAAAAGGCAGTGTGAAACACTAAATGTTCATTTAACTAAAGCATAGGACTCCCCCCCCAGAAGACACGTCAGGTTTAGCAGTTACGTACCCTTTATGAAAGCAAAGGACAGTCTGCTCCGGCACAGCTACTTTGTTTCAGATACAGGCACGGTTTTGTCAGCAAACTTATTAGCTCTTCTCCATTCCAAATAATACAAGTTCAACACGCCTCACAGAACATGTGTTTTATTTAAACTGTGCTTATGGTTTGCATACTATCTCAAAAATCCAACCCAGAAATACTAATTATCATAGCATCCAATAATTCTAATAACCTACATAGGAAACAATAACTTCAGCTGTTGAGTAATTCGTCAGAATGAAATGTATCATCAGATGTCGATTTTTAAAAACATGTTTATTTGAAATAAGTGAGTTTGTTCACAGCTCTTCTCTGTCCCATTTTTCCTAAGGGCTGCCACTACCGCTTCCTTTACACACTGTTCCTGTATTTTAGCCTGATAGCTATTTAGAGGGATGGCAATTTGTCCCCACCCCCAACCCCCGCATCTATTTCATACAAACGTGGATGACCAAATTCTAATGGAAAGTGATTTTGTAACGGATTTTCAACCCCTAAGTAGTAGAGACAGCTCAGTCTGAAAAAGTGGATGTAAGAGTAAAATGTCTCCAAAAATGAAGAAGGGCACTTTTGGTTTCCAGAACAGGAGAGACTTGCTCAAGAGGACCACAGGCTTTGGCCGGTTCACCAGAATCCATCTGATCTTTCCGTTCGGGGGGACCGTCACTCCATTTAGGGCGTCACCGGCTTCCCCTGGTTCATCGGCTGTGCTCCCAGGGCTCCTCAGCTACAGCAAATTCCTGAAGCTTTCCGCTTGCCTTTATGAGCAAAGCAGGCCCTCAAGGAATGTTTGCAGAATGAATGAATGAGTGAGGGAAGAATGATTACAAGAGTTTAGGACAGCCTCACAGATAATGACAATGTTTTACCAGACTACAAATACGCCCACATCCATTTCTACTTGTCCAGCGAGGTACGACTTCCTTTCAGTTAGGCTGCTTTTAGGATGGGGAGGTACAAGGGCTGGGAGATGATCTTGAGAGGATGTGAACTTAACAGTTTCTTTGTGCTTCCACATCATATAAGGGATTACAGAGACAAGATGTAGGGCTGTCTAAAGGAATGAAATGGCCTCAGTGCACTGGATTTTACAGGAAAAGAAATAAAAAATAAAGTTTTTTTTTAAGCAAACAAACATTACAGAGTAAAGCTACTGTCAGGGATTATTCTGTGTCCACCAGGAAATGACTGCTCTAAGCAGGCCCACGTGGTTGCCAACCAGAAACCCGAGCCCGCCATCCTCAGAGATGATTTTTAACCCCAAAGCACAGATGTGCTGCTGTGCCAAACGCCACCAGGGAAATAAAAAGCAAAGCAAATACCAAGTCCCTAACTTACCAAACAACTGAATTGAACCAAATAATAATTTTCCCATAAGATATTTCATACTTCAAAGAACACCTCCAAACTTCTGGGCAAATATCCTTTTCTGAGGCTTAAAGGTTATACTTAGTAGTTAGGAATAAGATTTTCATTGTTTACCAGCAAAGAAACAGAATAGCTTAAAGATTCTTAGACAATACCACAATATTTTTTCATTTAAATCTGGAAAAAGGACTGAACTCCATGGACATATAACTTACAGATACTGAAATTTTATTTCTAGATCCCATAAAAATTTAAAGAAATCCGTAGAGGTGTTTTTCTGATGTGTGTGTATGTGTTGTGTGTGTGTGGGGGGGTGTTTAAGACACTAGACATAATTGAGAAATCCATTCCTGGAGGATTCAAGAATAAAAATATTTACCACGTGAAAATCAAACCAGATTCTATTAACGCTTAACTGACAACAGCCCCAGGAAAAGGCATTATTAAACCCTTTGTGTAGTCAAACTATAATTCTAAGACTGTTTCAGAGCTCCAGTTAGGATATTTCAAATGAGATTTACCTATTAAAAGAAAAAGCCTCAAGTCAAACATTCAACCCCTGCTACTGACGATCCCAGGACTGGTGCATTCTTTCCAGGAAATGAAAGCGACACAGGAAAACCAGCAGTGGCTGAACATTCGTGGGGCTGTTGGCGTGCTGCTGGCAGCGATGACAGCACTGTGGGCAGCCAGCCTTTGGCAGTCACACTACGACAGAGGAGAGGGATGCTGCTTTAGGAACCCACGGCTGCCTGCGCAGTGAAACAGGGACACGTGGCGCAGGGGCGAGTACAGGACTGAGGGCACTGGGCAGCAGGCTCAGGTTCGGTGAGATTCACAGAGCACAAGGGAACTTTCACAAGCCTGAGTATCTAACTCTTAAATATTGCAAGGGTCTAAAATTCCAGCTACCCTCAATATAAATGGCCTCCAGACTTGCAAGTTACCTGCTAATGCTCAAAGTAGCAGCAAAATATAGTTAAGAAACCCATTGGAAATATTTCCCAAGAGGTATTTATGGGGAGAAAACAAAACAAAGCAAAACAAAACAAAACAAAGGCAGTGCAGAATTCATAGCTATGTATGTGGACATGTTCTAATTACTCCACACGCAGCAATACTGAAAAGGAGATTATAAATGGATCTGTGCACCAAGAATTCAGGAAGAACTGGAAAGTTTACGATTTTTTTTTAAAAAGTTACAATTTAAAACCATATAAACTTAGCATGCTGTATTTCATGGCAAATGCTATTCAAAGAGAATCAGGACCACGGCTCTCTTGACATTAAAAAAAAAATAGAAAATTTAGAAAAAGGCTAAGAATTGCCAGGATACCTCCAGAAAGCTTGAAGAACTATGTATCTTGCTTATCTGAGATTTCTGTGAGGTTCCCTTATTTTCTAAACAAGAAATGCAATTTGCACTGACAATGCCAGACGGGACAGGCTCCAATTCTGCTTGTGAGTTCTGGGTGAGAGATGAAATCTTAACCACTGAGAAAAAGAAATGACTTACTAAAAAGCAGTCTGTAACTTTGCCAGGCAGAATCAGAAGCACTCACGTAATACTTTGCCACACATCGCTCCAACACACCGTCAGCTGACTGTTGGCATCAGGCCACATCTTTCCTCTCCCCAAGGTACAAGAAATGCGGGCATGTGCACCCGGGGCAGCATGGAGCTTGCGGTTTCTAACACAGGGAAAAAGCAACACCAGAGAAGGAAAATGGTACAAACTCATGCATCCCGTTCAGAATCCACTTTTTTTCCAGGCTTCTTTTATAGGTGTTAACTGCTCTACTACATTTCAAAATCCCAATGGCCTTAGCTAGCAAATTTAAAAGGAAAACAAAATTAACTAGTGACTGGCTTTCTGGCCATCCAACTTGCCACCTCTGAGGACACCTCCAAAGAACCACGACAGCTTGTGGTACACAAATCTTTGCAGATATGAAGGTATGAAAGACTTCATTTCTACCTCTACACACTTCTATCTGTGGCAGTTGGAGAAAGGACAGTCACCCACAGGCCACCTTCTTGGTTAACCCTCTTGCTGATGTGCATCCACCCTAGACTAGCTGAGTATATACCTGAGAAACATTAGTGTTAAAATATTGCCCTTTACAGAGACTGGGAGGTGGGGCCAAAGTGCAGAAAGCAAGTCTTCTCTCGGTTTGTTTGTTAGTGTCACAGTTTTTAGAGCTCCTGGTGCCACATGACAATCAGCTGTGAGGACAAACCCTGCTCAGATGAAACCCAAGTCAAATAACCGATCCCTCTACAGCACACACTCATGACAGCTTAACTGGTTCACAGGTTTCCAAACCCTAGTGTCCAACGAAAGTCATTAGAGTTCTCTAGAAAGAAATATGTACAATTGCTAAAGGACCACCCAGGGTCTCGTCTACAATTATTCCAGTTAGCTTGGTATCAATGCTTTGCCTATGGCTGTTATTTGGTTCAATGGCAGAATAAGGCGACGCTTTTAACAATTTGCAGTTGAATTCTACACACGCGCACACACACGCACACACACGCACACAGCACACTTGCACGCCAGGCACATGACCTAAAACATAGAAAAACAAAAGCATAGAGGGCTTTGGTGGGAGGGAAGGGGTTCTAAATAAATAAACATCTTTACAGATAAAACACTTGGATTGCAGAAACATCACTGAGGTTTTTGAGAAGGCCGTGCAGAGGTTTGCATGCTAGAAGATAACTTTTTTGAGGATTTCTCAGCAGACTGCCTGCCACCAGGAGATGAGGGCACTCCAGAATCTAGCTGGGAAGACTTGGATTTGCGAGCGGACAGCAGGGAATGTTTAGCAGAAGCAGGGTCCTTGAAGACAAGCTGCTCTTTTCCAACTGCACTTGCATTTGGCTGCTGGGAACCTGGGGGCTGGTAGCCTTTCTCTGCCTTGTCATCCACGGCATTCTTACCGGCCAACTTGGCAGAGCTACTGCCGGCCTTCTTGGAGAGCAAAGCTGTTTTGCCAAGGTCAGTTGACCGCCGGGTTTCCTTCTGTCTCAAGGCTGACTTGAAGAAGGAGAGCCCCTTGTCCTCTGACTTGCTGTCCCTCTTCAGACCAGCCTTCATGCTCGTGTTGGGGGAGCGCAGGCTGGCCATGGAGGAGCTCCTGACGTGCTTTCCGTCCCCTCGGCCCTCCCCTGCCCTGGCCTGGCTCACCCGAGGGGAGTTGGGTTTGGAGCTGGAGGTGACGCTGGCCCTGTCAGAAGCCAGGCTTTGTCTGGAGCCCTCTCTACTCAAGCTCCTGTCTGAAGTCCTGCTCTTCCCAGGAGGGAAGGGGCCCCTTGCGGCAGGGCCTGGGGCGTTTTTGGCAGCTGCAGAGGAAGCAGTGTAGGTGAGGGAGGAAGATGACTTCTGCCTCTGGGGCGAAGGAGATGACACGGAGTCTTGGGATTTGGGGGAGGCCTCCTTTCTGGGCGGGGCAGGGCCAGGGGAGGAATGCCGTCCACTGGCCCTGGACGAAGAATCTGCTTTGCTTCGGGAGCGGGAGGGCTTTGCAGAGACTTTCACAGGGACAGGAGAAGAAGGGGACGTACTTGAAAGAGAGGATTCCTGACTTGCCAAGACTGGTCTCCCCTTCCGCAAGCTTCTGTCTGGCTCAGAAGCGCCTTTGGAGCTTGGAGATCTTTTGGCTGTGGTCTCTGGCTTCTTTGCAAGGGAGCCTGGGTGGCTCACGGGTTTCACCTCTTTGACTGGAGAGCTGTCTACAGAATCACTCTGATCCACATAAGCAATTTGGTTATTATTATCGAAAGGATCAGAGATGGGGGGTACGCGATCCCCTTGTGCTGAGTTTTTGCTCTGTGTGTCTACAACACTGGAGTTCAATTTGTGGGTGTCCGATTCCTCTCTGAACACGCCTTCCATAACAGCCAGAGGGGCCCGGCCGGCGGCCCTGTGCTCACGTCGGCCATGACTATCACTTGGTTCCTGGAAACTGCTAGAAAGGTTCCTCAAGCTGCCAAAGCAAGAGATGGAGACCTTATCGTCCACCGCCTCCCCGATCTTCTCCAGGGTGGAGGCAGAGGTGTGGATCGGAGAGTCCCCTGAGAACCGGGAGGGAGAACTGGAGCGCATCTGCAGCTTAGCAGACAGGGACCAAGAAGGTCTAATGCAATTGTCATTAACGGCCAGAGGGCTGGTGACAGAAGATCTGGATGACAAGCTCTGACGCTGGACGCTTCTCACGAATGGTCGAGTTGAGAAACCTCCTGAATGCAGCAGAGAGAACAGCATTAAGCTAAACCACAACCATGTCCCAGCAACACCTTAAGATACTGAAGACAGAAGGCAGGCAAGCCTGGTGGAATGACAGGAGTGTCGTGACCTTCAGAGCCAGCATGTCTGAGGTCAAGGAGCAGCCACACAACATCAACTTTTCTAAGCTCAGTCCTCTATCCACAAAATAGGGACATCGCAACTCAGAAACTGGCAAACTCTCTTTACTTCCCTTCTGTACATGGAGGGTCGGGAGACCTCCCTTGGAAATGTCCAGTTAATTCTCTAGGTTTTGTGGACCAACCACCCAACTCTGTCACCGCAGCCCGAAAGCAACCAGAGAAGACACATAAACAAATGTGTGTGGCTGTGTTCCAATAAAACCTTATTTACAAATAAAAGCAGGGTTCATACTTGGCCCATAGCCTGTCACTTGCTGACCCCTGCTCTAACTCACAGGACTACCGTAAGAACTAAATAAAATCCTGAAAGTCCTGTGCCCACCTGGCACTCCACACATGCTCAGTAAATGTGAGCTACTGACCCAGCTTCTCATCTAACTAAGGACAATCAGAGCCCACAGAAGTGAAGTCCTTGCCTGAGCTAACACAAAATTTGAGGCAACTAATACCAGAACACAAACCCTTGCCCCCAACTCAATGCCACATGCAGCTTTGTCATTATTGAGTTTAACAGCAGATCAGTGAAAAGGACCAGAGACAATACATTCCTATCCTGGGTGACATCAAAATCCTAAAGATGATAATCATAATTAGAACAATATACTCCTATCCTGAGTGATTTCAAATTTCCAAAGAAAACGTTCACAATTAGAACTATATACTTGTGGGGCACCTGGGCGGCTCAGTTGGTTAAAATCTGACTTTGGCTCAGGTCATGATCTCACGGTTCATGAGTTCAAGCCCCATGTTGGCCTCTGTGCTGACAGCTCGGAGCCTGGAGCCTGTCAGAGTCTCCCTCTCTCTCTGACCCTCCCCTATCTGTGCTCTGTCTCTGTCTCTCAAAAAGAAATAAATGTAAAAAAAAAAAAAAAAAAAAAGGACTATATACTTCTTTTTTGAGTGCCTTAAAACTTCCTTCCAAAGAAAAATTTTAATTAACTTCCATACACACTTTGTACTGTGACTGTGGTATTTATAAAACTGTCCAGGTAAGATCCTCAGAGACACAGGCTCTGTTCTGTTGGTACCACCCTGCCTGCATCACTGTGATGATGATGCTTAATAGGATACTGATCTCACCAACTACACTGTTTAAAAAAGAGACCAGGGCAAACCAGCTTACTGTTAAAACAACAGTGAATTCTAAGTTTAAATGGCTTTGTTGAGAAAAACCTCTACCTGAATAAGCCAAGAGTCAGTGGTCGGTTTTTCACAAACTATCAGGAGCTTGTCAGCAATTCCAGCCCAGTACTCTTGTTATTTTACAAGGAAAGAGGCAACAAGCCAAAAGAGGGAGCAGGCCTGGAGCTACAATGAGGCAGACCACCCCGGCCTGGCGAGCCCCCAGCCAGCCTCCCTCCAGCCTCCTGCTGTTTTCCTCCACTTCACAGTCTCCCAATTACCCATCGCTCGACACAGATTACAGCAACCGACAAGCTGGCCGCAGGCTTGAGAGATGACTCACTGTCCTCATTAGAGAAGCTGAGCTCACTCTCGCCTCCTCCAGCCTCAGTGCTAGGGCTGCAGATCCTTCCCGCACCACCTGGGGTTCCTGTCAGAACTGAGGGCTGCCATTACTCAAGCAGTAAGTGAAGGCAAAAACAAAAAATAAAATTTAAAAAACCCAAAAAACCCCAGAGTTGTATTTATATTGTGTTTCCCAAGTATCTGTATGGTGACCATCTTCAAAATTCTTTCATGCAGAGCCAAGGGTTTCTGTCCTAGATGTTCTGCACTTAAAAGAACATGTCACACATTCCTGTACAGGAAATAGCAGTGGAAAAGGGAAAAGCTGAGAGCCGGGAAGCCCCCACACTGGGTGAACACAGCGGCTCCTCGCCAGGCAGCCCTGAGCACTCTGAAAAGTGCTTTCAAAGAAATGTATCCATTACTGTACAGAGTAAAAGCTCCAGCCTCCACACTAGACCTCAGAAGTGGAAAATAATGACGTATCAGGAGAAAGTCATCCTAGAGCTCACAGAGGAAAAGTGAATGACCCAGTGTATGTAAAATGGTACTTATGACTGTACAGTCATGTGGCCCTTTTACCCTCTTCAACAATCTTCCTGGCGCCTAGCTCCTAAGCATTAGGGACCCTGTGCTGTGCCGTGACATGCCATTTTGGAAATCTGTCATGACACCCATACCCACCATCATCTTCACTCCTCTCTCCGGTCATCTCCACGGACTCAGACAACGAGGCCAGAGAGGTGCGTCTGGAGGACGCCGCGGAGGTCACACTGGCTTGCTTGCTCCCGGGGAGCCGGCTCACCCAGTGTTCACACGAGGAGGAGCTGGTGGAGCCTGCAGTAAAGAAAGCGGGCACTAGGGTCAGGCTGGAGTCCCGGGCTGGCTCCCTGGTGCACCCCCTCATGAAGGGGCCAGTGCCTGAGCTGGGGGGTAGCCTGTGTCGGTCTCACCTCCCAGACCCCACACGGTACCTGCTTGAGTATCCTGTCGAGATGAAAAGAAGGACAGACTCTAGCTAATGTTTATTGTAATAAAATGCAAGCATCCACATGGATACTTGATAATGCAAAGTGTAAATCGTAAGTACTGGCAATAGAAGCATCCATACTCCTTTACAAGTAGTTATTAAGCACCTATTGCCAGGCACTGCTCTAAGCACATGCAGTAAAAATCCTGACACAGAGCAGATACAGTGCACTGTGATTTCTTAGCCTCACTGCTTTGTGGAATTGTTAAGTCATTTTCACAATATTCGTATATGAACACACACACACACACACACACACACACCCAGGCTCCATGTCAACTGTACTGTCCATTCCAGGAATTACTTTAAATTCCAGAACAACAGAAATTGCTCTTAAAATTGAGAACATGACTCAAGTAGACCTCAAGAGGGTGTCATTTCCAAGCATATCTCAGGATCTGGACAGCACTAAGGGAGGCACTAGAGCACTGGAGTTCTCACTCTTATCTGGGTGAGTAGCTCCTGAGGGGTGGGTGCGCTGAGTGGGGCTCGACTCCAGCAGGGGGCTGCTCTGTTCAGCAGTGCTTCCTCTCAGTAGTCAAACAGGCCCCTCACGAGCTTCAAGGGGATTCAGGGCTAATACTCTCTAATGTGATCCGATGTTACCATGTCTCCGTCCTCGGTCATAGTCTTAAACTCTGTGTTAAAAAGCGTGTGTCACCTTGTGTGTGGCTGCATCCAAACTAGACGCCATCCAGCTGAACCCAGCCCACCTAATACTCCTGTAGCCTTCAACCCTTCCGACAGAACAGGCCGACCTCATCAGGATAATGAACTATTTCTAATGGTGCTTCACTTGTCTAAAAGGCTCTAATGTACACTACGCAATCTGATGCATGCAATGACCCATAAGGCAGATATTATTAGTACACCCACATTAGAGATAATTAAATATGTGGCTTGGATGTGATGTGCTCCCAGAGGATACAACCAAAACCTGGCAAAGCCAAGTCTCATTCCCTCGTGCTTTCAGTGCGGCATGCCATACTGCTTTTCCGTTCCTTCACTCCCCAAGCAAACATGGCGAGCTCACCGAGACTGGCTCTCCCCACTTCCCTGGGAACTCTACCAGTTGGCACGTTCCACCCCCATCTCCTTGACTGCAATCATTCTGGTTTCCAGGTTAAATGCAAATGTGAGAATGTATCTGATCGACACGACAGTCATGAGACCTTGTAGAGACCTTTACATTTCTGCTCTAGGGGAAAAAACCGCCGAAGAATGGCTGGCCTCACCTGCCACTGAGCTGTTGGCTGACCACGAAGGAATAGCTGTCCGCCTCTGGTAGAACAGGATGTACGCCATCTGCGTGCAGACCTCCTCTTCCGACAGCTGCTGCACGTCACTGTCATCGAAGCAGTACCACAGGCCGTCCACAGAGTTCTTACAGTACGCTGCCAAAAAGAGCCTGCCATCAGCACCGGGGCGAGGGCGCCGGCTGCTCCCTCCGCCCACAGACACCAGCCCTCTGGCTCCTCTGGCTCATCCAAGAGCTTTTTAAGGTTGCATGTAGTTACACACAAAGTGGTAAAAAATCCAAATGGGGTATCATGCCCAGGCAAAATGTTTCAAGCAGTTCCAAATTATTCCAAATGTACAGAATTCTATTTAATCTTAGAAAACCCAATATACTTCTTTACTTAAAGCAGTGGGTCTCAACCTGGGACAACTGTGCCCTGCTAGGGACATCTGGCAACGAATGGAGACATTCTTGACTGTCACAAGTAGGGGAGAGGGTAGTACTGGCATTCAGTGGGTGAAGATCAAGGATGCTGCTAAACTGGAAAACCCTGATTTAAGTGTGTTGTAATATTTCAGTGTTTATTAGAGATAGAAAATAGAATGAGAAATAATGATACTAATAATAGCAGCTAATATTTGTTTAGCACTTATTATGTGCCAAACATCTCAATTAATCCCATGAGATTTGTTCTATTATTCCCATTTTACAGAGGCTCAAAAAGATTAACCAGCTTGCCCAAAGGTCAAGCATCTGGTGAAGGACAGGCCCAGCTCATTTCAGGGGTATCTAGTCCCCGAGCTTGCACTTAAACCCTGCCCACCCTGCTTCCCTCAGGGAAGTATGAACAATGCCGCAGGGGAAGTGCCCCGGCAAGCTAAGAACACTTGAGCTCAGTTCAAATCCTAAGCCTGAGATAGAAATAAAGAACATTCAAGTACCAGCAAAAAAAGACAAGAACTTAGTGTTCACGAATCTATGTGATCTTGTTAAGCTATATCAAGGAGTGTGATAAATTTGATCCAGGGGTGTACATTCTTATCACACTTCCTAAAAATACCCATTTATTGGGGTGAGAATAAATGAGCACTAGAATATTTAGCTGGATGCCAGAGGGGCAGGGCACACAGGGTCCCGCGAGGCACCAGGAGCGACTCCCTCGACAGGCCACAATCACATTTGTAAAGTATGGAAACTTAAGAGACAAAGGGGACCCAGGTGAGGAGGGGCTACAATCAGACAGGTCCCCAAAAAAGAGAAGAAGAATCTGTGATCGTGGGGAGGGAAGCCATGTACAGCTATGGACTCCTGGGACCAGAAGGGGAGAGAAGCAGAGAGAGAGGCAGCATGCGGAGCTGTTAAGTGGGATCAGGTCAGGCCTGGCATATAAACCACCCAGCTGGGGAGGCGGCAGCTGTTCCGGAGTGGGACACGCCCGACACAGGGTCACAGAGCAGCCCCGCACCAGTGTCAATCTGCTTCTCTCCAGGGCGGTCTGTTCCCAGTTACAGCACGCAACTAAGGCAGCCCAGGAATGCATTAATGGTTTAACAGTATGTTTACTAGATGACTCGACCCACTTTTCTTCCTGGCACTAGCTTCTCAAATGTTTCCTAGCCAAATATTATTCAAACTGTGGTTCACAGACTGATCCCAGTCCACAACAAGCACTCAAACTGAGATAAGCACTTAAAAACTTTCGTAGCAAATGGATACTGCCATGATATTTTTACTGTATTTTTATAAAAGTATTGGTTTGTGAAAAACTGGAAATTTTAGAAAAGAATAAGGTAGGTTCTTGACCACAGAAGTTTGATCTAGAATATGTACACAAATTAGCCATACATGTACCGTGTGATGATACCTGGAGCTAGTGCAAAATAAAATCCCAAACAGGGGCCCCTGGGGGCTCAGTCAGTTAACTGTCCAACTCTTGATTTTGGCTCAGATCATGATCTCACATTTCATGGAATTGAGCCCCACGTCAGGTTCTGTGCTGACAGTATGGAACCTGCTTGGGATTCTCTGGCTCTTGCTCTCGCTCTCTCTCTCTGCCCCTCACCTGCTCAAGCTCTCTCTCAAATGAATAACCTTAAAAAATAAATCCAAACAAGGATTCAGCAATGCAATGCTGAATTCAACAATGCAAAGGTATTTAAAATGTTCTCTAAGCGAGGGACATAAGACTACTGAATACTGAAAATGAACCGAGGACTGAAGGGGGAGAGAGGGGGAAGGGGGTAATGGTCATGGAGGGGGGCTCTTGTGGGGAGAAGCACTGGGTGTTACATGGAAACCAATTTGACAATAAACTATTATAAATTAAAAAATAAAAACAAAAAAAATAAAATGTTCTCTAAACTAAAACCCTAAACATTTTATATACCAGAAAAGCAGCAGTATGGCCTAAGCATCGAAATAATGCAGAAAGAGCCTAAGCTCTTCCTAGGTAACAGCAGGCCCCGAAAGGCAAGCATGGGCGCTTCCAGCGCACTGGTGTGGCCACCAAGTTTGAGTAAAGTTACCTGCTGTCGGGTCACAGAACTCAGAAGAGGGGTCCTAGTCCACGCTCCTTTTCACTAATCTGGGCTGCCTTCAAATTACCTGTGGGTTTTCAGGCATTTTCCAAAGTCTTCTCTATATAAAGAGTAACATGAGGAGTGTTGTCAGTTGAGTGTCTGACTCTTGATTTCAGCTCAGGTCATGATCCCAGGGTCATGGGATCAAGCCCTGTGTGGGATTCCACATGGAGTGGGGAGCCTGCTTACAATTCTCTCTCCCTCTGCCCCAGGTCATGCTTCACTTTCTTTCTTTTGTTTTGTTTTGTTTTGTTTTGTTTTGTTTTAAAAGAGTAACATGTTAGGCTAAAATCCAGACTGTCCCATTTTCCTCAACAATTTCTTGCTAGAAACTGCATTACTTTCCTGAGAAACAATACCATAAATGGAAAACAGGTTCTTTACCAAAGCTGAAGCTGGATGAACACCAACCAGGGATGCTGGCAAAGGTGTCATCACACCAGCTAACCAGTGAAGTTAAACCATCTCTAAGTCCCTTTCCATCTGGGCCTCTGGGCGTATGATTCTATGACTCAGTATCAAAGAACACAGGTATGACTGGTAATGCCCCAAAGGCAAACATCCAATTAGACACACAACATTTATTATACAAATGGGCCCCATAAAGTATAAATACAAAGTACGCAAGACACAAAGTATAGTCTTATCAGATTTTAAATTTGGTTTATGGTAAAATATATCTAAATGCTTAATTAATATTAACCCTGTCTTCTGGGGACTAAGACTTCTCAATCTCATTCTTTCTTCTCTTTGAGCGTGCTTCTAGGGCAAGCAGAGGCCAGACGAACTGCTCTGCTCTGAGACACGCTCCGAGCTGGGACCACTCCTGTCACGCATCAGGAGTAAAAGGCTCCTGTACCCGGTCACCTTCCCTGTCTCCTGCGTCCCGCGTGGGAAAAGCGGGGAGAGAGTGTGCCAGCAGAGGGGCTTGGGGGCCTGACGGGAGGTCTCAGGCCTGACTGCTTGGGAAGAGTCTCACAGATTCTGGAAAACCAACTGGTGGAGCCGAACCTCCTCCACGCTGCCGCCTCCTCCCCGCACCCGCGCGACCTTTGTGGACCACTGGCACCCGGAATCTTGTTGCACGAAGCACTGAGTTTATGAAGAAAGGAAGTCCCTGCAAGTATACGTGTTAAATGTGTTGAGTGTGAAGGAAGCAGAGTCCTGGCCGCCCGCCCACACGGATGGCCAGACCAACAGCAGTGCCCTCCATGGACTCCCACACACACAGGTGTCCAAGGACCTGCCTGCCGCCCCAATGTTCATGGATGCCCTTAACCCAGCAAGTCCAGTTCTGAGACTCCATCTCGAGGAAATACAGAACTAGAATATAAACGTTAGCGTTCCACCAAGAGACTACCCTGTGGTCCTGAAAAATACTGTGGATAACAATTAAGCATCGACAACTAAATACTTCTGTTACAACGGTTAAGCACGAAGACTGGGATCAGGGCCGTGCACACACCACTAGCATCTCACCACGCTTCTGATTCGGGAACTCTGTCCTCCTGTGAGGCAAGCACAGTCCTACAGTGCAGGCCACTACCCCGTCAGCTTCTCCTGTGCCTCCGGCCTGCTCTGACCGCGCTCTCCACTGGCCCCTCTCTTCCTGCTGTGCACGCTCTCACCTCAGAACCTACGGCTACTGACGGGACGTATCGTCTGGCCCCATCCGCCCCTGCCTGATTACACTCTTAGAAGACACAGCTTGCGGCCTATTCATCTCTGAGGTGAGCCCAGGGCAAGCTACATGGGAGGTGCTCCATGAATGTTCACCTAAACAGAACATTACAGTACAACCACAACAGTGTAAAATCATGGCCAAAACTTTCAGAAAATCACTGGAAGAAATGTTACCTACATACAATAGGATATTATTATTCAGCCTTAAAAACGAAGGAAGCTCCGACACGCGCTCTAACATGGGTGAATCTGAAAGACGTTATGCTACATGAAGTAAGCCAGACACAAAAGGACAAATACTGGAAAGGGTCGACTTACAGAAGGTTCTAGGAGTATCATGTTCACAGAGACAGGAAGAACAGTAGTGGCCAGGGATGGTGGGAGGAAGGCAACAGGAACTTGCTGTTTAATGGAGTCTCAATTTGGGGAGAAGAAAAGCATTCTAGAGACGGATGGTGTTGCGGGCAGCACTATAATGCAAATGCACTTACTGCCACTGAACCGTACACTTGAAAATGGGGAAATGGTTAAGTACTGATATGTATTATTTATCACACTTTTTAAAAATGTTACCAAAGGTTATTTTTTAGTGATGAGCCCATGGATGATGGTACTGTTCTCTTTCTCATCTATAAATTTCATATGATGAACACAATCACTTTTAAAAATGAAAAAGATACATTTAGCGTTAAGACAAAAAGAAAAAAACTCTTCGAAGTCACCTTAAAGATACTATAAAACTGGTTCATCTAATCACTCCAAGTAAGGGAGAAGCTAGAACCTGAAGGAGTGGAGTGAAACCCTGAATGGGGGCGTGGGTAAGGTAACCAAAGTGAGCCCTCAGTGACCGAGACGCCACCATCCACCTGCACACACCACTCCCCAGTCAGGTCACACGGCTCCCGGATGGGCCAACTCAGGAAAAGAAGGAAGAATTTGCATTTATTTGCTCCTGGACAGAGATCCAGCAGATGAAAGCTGCCCTCAAAGAGGGCAGACTGCCTACGAGAAGGGAAAGTGAGGTTCTAAGACAAAAGTACCCCTGTCACAAGCAAAACATGTCTGAAGAAACGGTCAGCACAGACACCCGGCCTCTCGCACTGCAGACCTGTGTAGTGCCCCCCTTGCATGGTGCCATGATGATTGCACACAGCATACAGGTCATAGACGTAGTCCTCAGGGTCCCTCCCGAGTCCATAGGGCCGTCTCCATGGAGACCAATGGGATGGCAAACTCCAGCTGCTCTGACTTCTCTTAACCACATGAGGTGTCATGTCCAGGCCAGTCAAGGGGAACTTGACCATGTTCTGAAGTTTCATACGCCTGTCTCCTTCCTGTTGCAAGAAGAAAAACAAGTTCTGATGATATTTTCATGCAACTAGATGGTAGATCAGTTTTGCGTGAAATGTGGACCCTAACAGCTCAAGTGGTTTCAGTTACTGATCTGATGTTTCCCAAGACAGGTACAAAATAGGGAAACAAACTAACAGTTTTAACTATCTGGAGGAACAGGTTTTAATACTACTCGAAGTAGAACAAGCAATGGCCTACATATAAGGGGTGATGAGCCTCTCGGAGTCTCCATTTCCTTATCCAAAGGATGAGTTTAGGTTTCTGACTTACAAAGTGACAGTATCAGGCAGTTCATCCTGACACCTCTGTCACAGAGGCATGAAAAGAAATGGAGTAAAACTGTACGTGAAAGACAAAGTTAGTGCTGGCACAGAATAGCCTCCGGAGAAGCAGTGTACCCTTTTCCTCCCCACCTCCTCCAACAAGCACATTAACAGTTAACACTGACTTACTTTATTCATTTAGTCGATAATCTTAGGTAATCTGTATTTTCCATTAAGGCCTCTGGGAAATTCTCTGAAATCCAACCATCAGAGCTCACTAGCTATTTACTGAATGTTTCCTGTACTTGTGGGAATGCTAAGAAATTAATCAGGAATGGATTAACACCCATCCCAAGGAGCCATGGATCTAATAAGAGAAGGAAAATGTTCCTAAGAGAAAGGCAGGATGAGTCCTGGATGGTCAGGAAGGTCAGACCAGAGAACGTGGACCTTGCCCGTGCAGTCAAGCACTGAGGCTTTGAGGGAGGAGGGGACGCCATTGAAGCTGTGTAAGCAGTGCACAGTATGGGACACAAAGGAAAGCAGCTTTAAGTGAAGGAATCAAGTAGAAGACAACATGACTGCAACCAGCTGGAAAGCATCACAAGTCTGAAGGGGCAGGCTGACAGCAAGAGTGGGGACAAGGGGACACACACAAGAGGCAAGGCAGAGGCACAGCCAAGCTGAAGCGATGACTGGCTACATGGGAGGGACAAGAAAGAAGTCAAAAACAACACTGCAGTTTTGAATCTGGGGTGCTGGAAGGGTGAGGACATGCCTTCTAAAGAAACAGAAGGCAAAGGAACTCGGTAAGCTTGTATGTGGAAGGAGGCCGAACCTCATCAGCTATCTGCATGCAGTCAGGAAACTCTTTACTACTATTAAAAATCTAGGGATCCTGTGCGTGTCACCCCAGACACCCCCACTTCATCAGCAAATCCTCCATATCTGATGAACCTAACTCCAGTCTTTTCTGCACAGCCACTGCTCCGGACAAGTCATCAGTGTCTGTCCCCTACATGGTTGCAATGGCTCCCTTCAGATCTCCCAGCTTCATTCGAGCAGCCTCCCATTCTCCACACGTCAGCCACAATGGTCTCCTCAAAACACAGATTTGGCCATGTTGCTTCTCTGCTTAAAACGCTTTATCACAATCCCACTCTGCCCACGAGGGACAAGCAGCCCCTGCCCTTCCCCCACCCTCTGGAGCTCCAGCCGAACCGGTGGGCTGTCCGTCTCTTGCACGTGCTGCCCTGACTCGGGGCACCTGTGGCTGTCTGCCACCGTGTGTGTGTGTAGCACAGCCCCCACCTCACCTGGGAGAGACCTGCTTCTAATCTTTCAGATGCAAACCCTAAAGCCAGGCCAGAGAGACTCCTAGAGCATTTCCCTCTCCTTTCCCTCTCTTACAGGGGGGCCTGCCCAGGACAACCCTAACCTCAGGGAACAGACAGCCTTTTGGGAAAAAGTGACTCAGAACAATACAACTCACAGCAGATTTTCTTTGTATACATTTATGAGTCATCTCCCCAACTACACGACAGCTTCTGGGAGCACGACACCTGTTATTACTTTAGGTACAAAGAGACCTGCCCCCAGAAAGGAGTTCTGTGTTTGTTTGTTTCAAATTCTAAAGTACATTTACCGAAATTTAAAGCACAACATTGACAAATCTAAAGCAAATCCTCAAGAACAAAGTAAAACATCTCCAGTATGAGCTAAAATGTTTTGAATGGAAAAGGTCACAGGATGCTCAAATTTTGCTTTGGGTAAGACCAAAACATGACCCCAGACCGGGGCAGATGCGTCTGTGACTACATGGACAGGGATGCTGGATCAAACAGGGACACCGAAGAGCGCCCACGCGGCCTGCGGCAGGGCCCAGAAACTTGGCCACAGTTTCCCTTGCCGTGACAGAGGGCCTCCTTACCTGTCGAAATCTCTTCAGATGGATAATAAGCACATCAGGCAGAGTCCAGAGGCTTAACGTGATGCTCCCCTGCTGCAGCTGCTTACAGTGTGGGCAACGCCAGGCGTCATCTGGGGCGAGCTGGAAACAAGGAACACGACATGACTTCCGTTACACGCCACCTAAGGTGCGCCTTACATTGCAGGCCGCGCCCCCCCCCCCCCCCCCCCTGTCTTGGTCAAGGCACAACACAACTTGGGTCTCTCAGGAAGCCACATATGATGCGGAGTCCATGGAAAACACCGTCACAAGCGGCATCTGGCCAGAACTGACACGAGATCTGCTGAATAAATCACCTCTCAGAATCGCATGACTGAATGGGTAAATATTACACAGAGGATGTTCAACATCACAGAAGAACCTCAAATTCCACATACTCTTGAACTCAACCTGTTGCCTTTCCATCAATATACTGTCCTCCTCCTTATCCCCATTCCTCCTCCTCCTCCTTGTCATACTTCAGCAAATACCACTACCACCCACCAAAAGCAGAACCGGCAGGAACGACAGGTATCCCAAACCCTCCAACCCTTCCCTCTTCCTTCTGCGCCACATCCATCCAAAGTAACTGCCTGAATCTCACACCCCATTCCCACTAACATGGCCTTAATTCAGAGTCCTCACTCGCGCTTACCTGGACTTCTGCCAGTCTCCTGAGTTCTCTCTCCCAAGCACTGAACCACTCCAAACAACCCTCCCTCATCTTGCTATCAACAAGGTCTTTCGAAACGTCAATCTCTGCAGGTGAGGGTTTTGGGAAGGGGACATATTCGGTTAGTGGTACCCATGAGGCATGTTTGATGAGAGATTTACATCTCCTCTGGAGTTCAGAAGATGCACCAGATCAGGGACTATCAACATGATGAGCAAGGAATGAGCAGGCCTACTGAGATGGAAGAAACAGAAGCATAGAACCGAATCTTGGGGAATGCCTCTTTCTTAAGGGAAATACTAAAGCTGAGAAACCACCAGAGCCTGAAGATATATAGTCAGAAAAACAGGCAAATCAGAGGCATTCCCTTTGATGCTTATCAAGGAGAGAGAATGGCAAGAGCCTGTGGAGAGGTCAGACAGTGATGAAGCAAAGGACACGGACTGAGCAAACCAGGGGCCACCGAGAGTTTCAGAGGGCAGTGTCAGAAGTGCAAGTGGGATGGAGGGAGGGAAAAAGCTGAAATCACTGATAGAGAATGAGGCAGAAAAAAGCAGGAGAAAGGCAGGCATGGTAATTGGAAAAGGAAGCAGAACTGTGTTGTTTTTTTTTTTTCATGGCAGGGAGACCTAATCATGTTTGTAGGAAACATGGGGAGAAACACAGGTTTGGGTGGATGTGATTGGATGGAAGTGATTCAGACACTTAACACTGGGTGGGACCTACAACTGTCATCGGGTAAGTCTGCATCTCTGTGTGACTTATTAATAGTCTACGTATGTGGCCGTCCAGCCCCCTGTGTGTGCGGTAAAGGAGCAGCTTGTAGTTTGTTTGTTTTGTTCATTTCCAATACAGATACTTTCCTAAGATACAATAAGAACAACCAGACAATGTCTAAGAGCCATGACAGTTTCTAAAACGTCTCTGATCATTGTAAATGGCTACAAAGAGCCCCTGCATCTGGAGACCACCCTGAGCACCGCTGGCCTCGCTGACTCTGCCAGCAAACAGAGGACAGCTATCTCAGCAGGCCGCTACTCTGTTTTCAGACCGTCTGTCACCAAGTTCTCCCTCATACTAAGACAGATTCGCTCTCCCTGTAATTTCCAATGTTTAGGTTCTGCTTTTCAGATAAAATAAGTCCGATCCTTTATCCACAGACAGTCCTTAAAGTGCCTAAAAATAACTATCAGATCCCCACTGAAGGCCTCCTCTGTCGAATTCAGCGTGTCATGGTTTCCAGATGCTCCAGTCCCTATCCGCTCTCTCCGGGGCCCCGGTCTGTCAGTCTCTTAACAGTGCGCATTTAAGGTAATGAAAGACCAGTGTTATCACCATCTGAATTCTGGACACTGTCTGAAAGCATCAAGGCAGCTGACGGCGGCTGGCACGTGGCACTGCTGACCAGTACTGAGCTTGCAGACACCTCAACCCCCAAGTTACCATTGCCCAGCCTGCTGCTGAATCTGTCTCCTCTGCACCTGTACTGCATTTTTGGATGCAATGACTGAGTTTCCCAAGTAACACTCATTTATTCATTCATTCTAGTATGGACTTACTGAATCCTGTCTATGTGCCAGGCACTGCTTACATATATTAGGATTATTTTATGACCAGAAGAGACTCTCTCAACTCCCTGCCTTACCCGCCGTGTCCCAGCCACACTGGCCTCATTCCTGTTTCTCAACCATGCCACGCTGCTTGCTTTACTCACTTAGTGATGCCCACCCAGCAGACTGAGGTCAGAGACACTGCCTTGTGGGTCCCTGTTACGCGCCCCCCAGTGCACAGTATGTTCTCAATCAACATTTACTGAATGAATGATCCCTACTAAAATGTATCTCGCTAGTTTGAACTTATCCTTCTAGATCAATGAGATGTTTTGTGGAATGCCAATTTTGTCATCTAGTAGATCCACTCAGGTTTTTTTTTTTTTAGTGTTTATTTATTTTTGAGAGGGAGAGAAACAGAGCGTGAGCGGAAGAGGGGCAGAGAGAGAGGGAGATGCAGAATCTGAAGCAGGCGCCAGGCTCTGAGTTGTCAGCACAGAGCCCGACATTCGGCTCGAACCCACAGATCGTAAGATCGTGACCTGAGCCGAAGTTGGACACTTAACCAACTGAGCCACTCAGGTGCCCCAGATCTACTCAGTTTTAAGCTTTGTACCATTCTCAAACATCTCAAAAAAAAAAAAAAAAAAAAGCCCAAATAGGACAAGGTACCACACAGTCTTCCCATCAACCCATTCTAAAGCCAACTACCTATTGTATAATTAGGCTCCAAACTGGAAGGAAAAAAAAGGTCTTATGAAAAACTATTATTAGGGACGTCTGGTGGCTTAGTCGGTTAAGTGTCTGACTTCAGCTCAGGTCACCATCTCAAGGTTCCTGAGTTCAAGCCCCACACTGGGCTCTCTGCTGTCAGCACAAAGCCTGATTCAGATCCTTTGTCCCCCCTCTCTCTGGTTTTCTCTCTCTCTTTCTCTCTTGACCCCCCCCCCCAAAATAAATAAATAAATAAATAAATAAACTTTAAGAAAAGGAAAACTATTATTAAAGGAACTAGCTATGAAGAACTTGGGGGAGAAAAGACTTGTGAGGATATTAAAAGTATTTTTCAAATATTAAAAAAAATTAGGATTTGTCCTCAAATATTCTTAATGAACTCAGGAGAAAGAACATGTGTCGGTTGTAGTAACTGGGGGCACATTTCAGAGCAGCCTCAGTGACCACCAGAGATATCCAGAGAGAAATGCCTCATACCTAAGGTATTCAAACATCAGTTAGATAATCACTTATTTGAAACTAGGCACAACTCAACCATTAGAAAATAGAGGAGTTTTGGGGTGCCTGGCTGGCTCAGTCAGTTGAGTGTCCAGCTCTTGACTTTGGCTCGGGTCACAATCCCTGGGTTGTGGGATCAAGCCCCGTGCTAAGCCTGTATTCTTTTTCTCTCTCCCTCTGGCCTCTACCCTGCTCGTGCTCTCTCGAAAAGAAAAGAAAAGAGAAAAAAGGAGTTTTAAAGTGCCCTCCAACTCTGAAATTGCACGATTCACTACATATAAGAGTTGAACAGTAACAACTGGCAGTCAAAAGTATGATCCTAAACATCAACTCAAGATTAGCTGAACACCAAGTGCTCTAGTCAAGGCTGCTCAAGGTGCATAACCCTAGAGAGTTTTAAAAACCACACAGGCATGGGCCCGATCCACAGAGACTTAGTTATTCATGTATCTGCCCACTCTTCCATTCAAATATTTACTGAGTCCCTACAATCTGCAAAGCACTGTGGTAAGTGGGCTAAAACATGCCTTCTGATTGAACTTTCTGTGTACATCTGCACTGAGCACTCCAAGTATGGCTAATGTAGCTAAGGAACGGAATTTTTTAATTTTACTTCATTTTATTTAAGTTTGAACTTAATAGGTCCTGGCGCCTATGTTTTTGGTGCCAAAAAGAATCACTATTCTAGTTACTAGGAGAAATGATTTAAAATCTCTAAATCAAGGGTGCCTGGGTGGCTCAGACAGTTAAGTGTCAACTTCAGCTCAGCTCATGATCTCGCAGTTCATGAGAAAGCCTGCTTCAGATTCTGTGTCTCCTTCTCTCTGCCCCTCCTCCACTCGTGCTGGGGCGCAAGAGTGCTCTCTCTCAAAAAGAAACAAACACGTAAAAACAAGGTGTAAAGTCTCTAAATGGAAACAACAAAAAATAACGTGTTATTGTTAAAAAGGGGAAAAATTAACTACAAAGGTTTACTTCTAGAGCATTTCAATCAATCAAGGTTTTCTTTTAATCTGAACTACTTTAGTTAAAGTCCTAAAAGGAACAGCACTAAGACACCCATTGTGTGAGCACAAAACTCTGGGGGACTTTTCTGGGGCATAGTTTGCTCTCTCTGGTGTCACCCCACCACACTGCCCTCCCCAGCACCCTCACCACCCCAGGGGTGCTGCCAGGCTCTTACCCGCTCCTCTTTGGTGTAGAGCTGGAAACACTGGGATAAAGTGCAAGTCTGGGGCTGATGATGACGCTCCCTCTGCAGACGGACACTTTCTGCATCAGGAATATACTCATCTTCAGTATTTACAAACAAGCTGCAATGGGGGCGGGGGCAGGTGGGGAAGCATTTATCAGAGAACGTCTTATAAAACTAACCCCCAAATTGCAGCTTCACAACATGACTATAAATGCATAACCAAAAAGAACCAATGTGTAACAAACAGCAAACAGGTTATCCAACTGGTCATCCAACTTTTCTATGTTCCAAAATAATCTTGAAAAGCTCTGTATCTATACAGGTATTTTCAAGAAATAACTTGTGAGTTGGTTTTCATGGGACTGGCCATGAACCGTTAATTAATATGTTCTTGTCCTTTGTATCTACAGGCATGCACTTGGCATAATTTACTAGAGTTAATGGGCTTATAATAAAAATAATTGGCCCTGAACAGTAATGAATAAATAGCTCAGTCTCATCAGCAGCAAACAATGCTCTGAGGTTTCTGAGAGCCAGATAACACAATGTATAGGAAAGAAATAACTGATTAAACAAAGGCTTAGTGAGCCACTTGGATACTTAGCTAAAGAGAAGAGAGATTTGTTTCAGCTAATCTGAAAGATCAAAGGGATGCTATTAAAATGATAACTAAAACAATCATTCTATAAGCACTAAATAAAACAATACTCACAAATCTTTTGTTTCCTTGTCCCATTCTACCACTAACTTCACATGAGCAGTGCCACCTGGTCCACAAGATTTTAATGCCCTAGGGAATGGAGAAGGAAGTAACATATTATGTTCTAAATAAATGATTTTACTTATGTGATTATATGTCCAATCTGAAATTTGATATCATAATGTGATTGCTAAAAATCTTCATCACTGAACCTCATCAGAGTTTCTAGCGAGACAACTATGACTTCATATTTAGAATAACTACGTTACAATTGGACTAAAAAATCCTTAAATTAAAATGCCCAGTACAGAAGGAGAAGAAATTAGTCTCATGTTATAGGCTGGCCACGATTGGATGTTCTTTATGACCTTTCCAACTTTTTGTCTCATCTCTCACCAAACCAAATAGAGACTCCATAATAGTCCCTCTGGGAACAAAGTCTTGCTCCTACACTCTTCTTCTCCCCCATAATCCACACCTGGCCCTTGGACTGTGGTCACATCAATCCAAACTGTGCCCTTCCTGCAAGGTACCCCACAAGTTCTGTCTCTGTCCTTTATAAAGCACCCCCCTCAGGCGGCCGGTCTTGTTGCCATCTCTGGAGAAACTCTTTCAGCATTAGTAGTCAATACTAACTACCCACCCAATATTTGTTATGCTTCACAGTATTCTGGATCAGTATCTAATCTCAATTCTTCTCTAAAACCAAACATAAACTGCTTTCAAACACAACAATGTTGTATACTTTTTTTGGAATCCTAAAGTGCGAGCACTACAATATTTGTTGAAAAATCATTATAATAAAAATAATAATGTGAGTTTTTGTATTTATGCACCCATATATATCATTGTTTATTTATGCACCCATATACATACACACACACACACACACACACACAAACACACACTACGTGTACTTCTTTATTAATGCAGTAGAGTGTTGGAATCGTGCAGAAAAGCACAGAGGTAGAAGAGTAAAACGACTCAGTCTACTGAGAGAGAGGAGGAACAGTGTGAAGGCTCAAGGGAACGGAATGATCCACAAAGGACACCACATGCAAAGGCACACACATGCCATGCGTCCCAACAACCCTCATGCTCGGATACAGCTGAAGGTTTAAGATGGGGGGAGGGAAGAGCCTGACAAACGGGGTAAGCAGGGTTCAAACTGTGCAGAGCTACATACACTGTGGAAGATGCGCTTCGTCTTTTAGGCCATAGGTTGCCACTTATGATTTCCAAGAGAAGGGGCACCTGGGTGGCTGAGTCCGTTAAACGTCCAACTTTGGCTCAGGTTATGATCTCACGGTTCATGGGTTCGAGCCCTGCACCAGGCTCTGTGCTGACAGCTCAGAGTCTGGACATTATTTCAGACTTTGTGTGTGTCTCTCTCTGCCCCGACCCCACTCATGCTCTGTCTCTCTCTTTCTCAAAATAAACAAACATTAAAAAAAAAAAATTCCAGGAGGAAAGTGTCATGATGAGAATTCTATTTTGGAAAACTTCTATCCTGGCTGAATATGAAAGTGTAATTTATCTGTAGTCCTGGGACATACATTAATTTGCTCTCCTGACAGGAGGACTCCAAGCTTTTCTGATTTCATAAAAGATCATAAAACATATCATACTCAACTATGAATGAAAAGTAAAAAAGTATATTTTATTTCTAAACAAGCCTAAAGAGCCTACCATACGTAGGTGGAAACTACCAGACATCACTAGAAATTATACATAAGCATAAACAAAATTCTAGAAGGTGACTTATTTACTTATTTTTACCTTTCTACCGTTGGGTGGCACAGGGGCTTCTCCTCCTGGGGCAGCAGGTATGTTATCCCCACAACACTGACGACACGCAAACTGAATGGACACACCTGTGACAAACGGTAAAGGAAGAGCTGACTGAATTTCTCTTCCAGGGCAGGTGCGTCACAGCAGCATTTCCAAAACAGATTAGAGGGACAACAAATGGTTTTGCAGAAGGCTTCTCTCTGATGCTGTTAGGCTGCTGAGCCACTCCTCACGCTTTAAATATGATCCACTTAAATGCAGTTTACATATGAAATATATTATGCAAGACAAGTAATATGCTGCTTTGGGCTGAACCTTAATATCAGCCTTCCATGGAGACCTTAACATAGTAGTCATAATTTTGAAAGTATGCAGATAGCTTATTCTACAAAATCTCTCCCAGCTGACTGTGTGCTAATCTTTATTAGATAAATATATTTTATAAAGAAATACGCAGCAGTTCAAGGAAATTCTTGCAGTGGCCAGAAAATGAGGGGTTAAGTCCTCAGTCTTGAAAATCTGAACACTGCTGATTTTACTACACAGCTTTGCCCCGGGCCCCTCGGATCCCAGCACAGTGTCCAGGCCTCCCTAAGTGCAGAGGTCCACAATCCACAGCTCCTCGCAGGGACTGTTTCTCCACTGGGTACACACGCATGCGTGCCGGAGTGTCGAAATGCTGACCCACCTGAATGCAAACCGTGGGCCTCAGGAAATACTTCATCTTCTCCAAGATTTCCTTCTGCAGAAGGTCCCAGGCTATTGTCTTCTCTAAGTGCAGCACAAAAGGCAGTCCAAATCTAACACACATAAATATTGCAATCACCTTAAAAGTATGGCAATTCTTTTAATACTGTTATTCTTTATTCATGATCTCTTAAAATGGAACAACTATATAATTGGGTTAAGACGGTTTTCAAAATAAAACAAACAGGAAATGTAACAGTCACCCCTATAAGTGGATGAAAAGGTCAGAAGAGAAGCTTAGATTTCTAAATGAAGATTAACAGCTCATGCGCCAAAATGGCTTCTAGGGGATATTAGGTCACAAGAAGGCAGGATCGATGGATATGGTAACGAAAGAGGGCAGGCGTGGACATGCTCCGACAAACAGCACCGGTCCACAAAAGGGGTCTGTGCTGGAGGAAGAGATGGCAGGAAGGTCTAGCAGGCGGGTGGCCATACTCTGGGAGTATGACAAGCAAGTGACACTGAAAGGCAGCTCCCAGCCTTGGGGAGAAGCCAGCTGGCCCCTGCCCATGCCGGGCTCCCAGGAGTCAGAGGATCAGAGGCGGCACCACAGACATGTACCTTGTGAGGCTCTGGTGGCTGGAGCTGGAAACCACGATGCCTGGGGCAGTCCCCCGAGACTGCACTGTAACCACTCTGGTATGTGGCTCAAGAACCGAGCTTTGCTGAGGAAGCCCCCGAGGGTTCTGATATGCAGCCAGGACAGGGCCACTGGCCCAGCCTCACGCTCACCCAAGCCCGGCCACTCACATCTACTCGTTATGCCCTACATGGGTGCTACTCGCCAGCCAGGTCTCCAGGTCTCTGTGCGGCGGACTCCCTCGGCTCGAACACCCTCCCACCTCTCCCCTAGGCCACTTCCTAGACCCCCACATCAAGACCCGGCGGGGGGATTCTTCCCCAGGGGGCACCCTGTGGATGTGCTCCCTGTGCTATCTGGGCCACTGCACTCACTACAATGTGCGACAGATGACAGATACGGTTGTCTCTGTGCCTCCACCCATAGACCAAGGCAGGAACTGTGTTTATTTATCACAGTCACCCAAACAGATAACACCTAAGAATCCATAAGTGCTTAATGAATAAATGAGCAAAGAGATAAACCCTGACCAGGCTGAAACAGAGGCACTCACATCAAGAAATCTGTTCCTGAGGCGCATGGGTGGCTTAGCCGGATGAGAGTCTGACTCTTGATTTCAGCCTAAGTCATGATCTCACCGTTTGTGGGTTTGAGCCCCATGTTCCGCTCTGTGATCACTGTGCAGAGCCTGCTTGGAATTCATTCTCCCTCTCTCTCCCCTTCTCCCCTCTCCTACTCTCTCCTACTCTCTGTCTCTCTCTCTCAAAACAAACAAACAAACAAACAAGGAAAGCTGCTCCTATGACCTCAGTTTACACACAGCAGGACTCCACACCCAGCCCCATGATGGGGGAACACGTACAAGCACGTGTAAATCAGCCGCTCCTGTTTTCCAACTGATCTTGTCCTCACTTGTGAGGGGACAGTATCACGAAAGGGACTCCACAAGTTCTTTATGTTCTATAAATGGGCTGAGCTGCCTTTCCTCCTGCCCCTCGAACACGCCATGCTCCTAAGTCTCAGGGTCTCTGTATTCATGTTCCCTCGTCCCGGATCCTTCTCCCCGGAGGCTCTGTCTCCTCACTCGGAGGACTCTGTGCCATGCTGCTTCTCCGGGTGGACCTCCCTGTCCCCCTCTCGAGCGCAGTCTTGCCCCCCCAACACTGTCACTCCAGCCTACTTCCATATTTTTTCTTTCTTTTTTTTTTTTTAATGTTTTATTTATTTTTGAGACAGAGAGAGACAGAGCATGAGCAGGGAGGGCCAGAGAGAGAGGGAGACACAGAATTGGAAGCAGACTCCAGGCTCTGAGCTGTCAGCATAGAGCCCAATGCGGGGCTCGAACTCACGAATGTGAGATCATGACCTGAGCCGAAGTCGGAGGCTTAACCGACTGAGCCACCCAGGCACCCCTACTTTCATATTTTCAAAGTGCTGACGACTGTCTGAAGTTAAGTGTGTTTACTTGTTCGCAGTCAGTCTGTCCTCGCTGGGACGAGGCTCCACAAGAACAAAGTCTTTTTCACTGCTCTACCCCCAGGGCCGGAACAGTGCCCGACACACTGAACACCAAAGCATTTGTCAACGAATATCATAAATATACATATCAACATATTTCACACTTACGTTATTGAACCACCATTAAATAAGTTATTGCAAAGCAACATTTTAAAAGGCTAATGTAATGCTACCCTGACAAACAGCAGAAACAGAGTCCTTTGTCCCTGAAACATATCCATATCTTGTTACTCAGGTTACGTTACACTGTGGTCAAGCTGCTTTAAAACACAGTCTAAACCTCCCATAAATTCTTAGCAGGAAACAGATTTGAGAGAGATTTTCGACTCCCAAATTTCTGACTTAAGCAGCTGGATGAATAGTGGTGCGCCATTCGCTGAGACAGGAAACACAGGAGGACCAGATTTACGGGGTAAGAGAGTCTTTTCAATTTGGAACCTATGACTGAGGTGCATGTACCAACGAACTAGATATGCTAAAAATTAAAGAATTAAAAAAAAGCTGTTAAGAAAGCAGCTGGATATAGGTCTATAGGCGCCATGAGGTGCCTGAGCCAAAAATAAACACATGAAATGAGACATTAACAACTAGATGAGCTCGAGGTGCCTTTCTAATTCAGACTCCACCATCCTCATTTTATGTTCTCCTCCTCCCAAACCCTCAAATCAGGTCAATTTACATACATTCTTTCTAAATATCAGAATCAAAAATTAAAGATTTTTTATCCTTTTTAAAAAAATTTTTACATGTTTATTTCATTTTTGAGAGAGAGAGAGAGAGAGAGAGAGAGAGAGAGAGAGAGAGAGCATGCTCATGCACATGGGAGAGAGGCAGAGAAAGAGAATCCCAAGTAAGCTCCATGCTGTCGTGCAGAGCCTGATGTGGGGTTTGGACTCACTAACTGTGAGATCATGACCTGAGTGAGCCAAAGTTGTACGCTTAACCAAATGAGCCACCTAGGCACCCTTCATAGTTTTTGTGTGTGTTTTTAATTGTTTATTGTGAGAGACAGCAAGTGTGAGCAAGGGAGGGACAGAGAGAGTGGGAGAAAAAGATTCCCAAGTAGGTTCTGTGCTATCAGTGCAGAGTCCAATCGATGTGGGGCTCGGGCACATGAACCGTGAGATCATGACCGGAGCTGAAATCAAGACTGGGATGCTTGACTCACTGAGCTGCCTTGGCGCCCCTCACCCCTACTTTTTAAAGCGTTTTAAATTGTTTGAAAACATTAGACCTTTGAAGTTTCCGCACTTACTGGTAGGTCAGTTTTTACCTTTTCCCTTGTTGCCCAGTGCAGGCTCGGTTACACACTAATAGAACAATCTTGTCACCTCCTGGTCTTGTCGGTGGCAAGTCTGTTCTCCCTGGCTTTGCTGCTGCCTGTGTACAAGAAGACAGTCGATGATGATCCAACCCAAATTTTAAGTGGTTTAGATTGTTGTTTAAGTGGATTCCTGGAAAAAAAAAATTAAAAACAACTTATTCTATCTTTTCAAAATTCTTTCATTCCTTTATTACAAAAAAAGTTACCCAACAGAGAAATTAAGCTGTCATTATATAATTTAAACTACAAATGAAGAAAGAACAAACGATTAGGAGATAACCAGACATTAAAATAATTTCTCAAGCACCTATCGTTTCCTTAAACTAGCTTTATGTATCTTAAAACCTGAAATTTAAAACTCTTCACTTCAGTGAATATAGACACAGCTGTATTTTTATTTATTTATTTATTTATTTTGAGTGAGAGTGTGCATGCATGCACACAAGCACAGGGAGAAGGCAGAGAGCAACAGAGGGAGAGAGAAAATCCCAAGCGGGCTCTGCACTGTCAGCACAGAGCCTGATCTGGGCAGGGCTCAACCTCACAATCATGAGATCAAGACCTGAGCCGAAATCAAGAGTCAGATGCTTAACCAACTGAGCCACCCAGGCGCCCCTTGGATACAGTTTTAAAAGAGCAAGTTTGCAGAGATGATCCACCAAGACAAAGTTAAGGGAAGACCATGCAACCAGGAACCAAATAAATTTTTAAAAAATTAAAAATTAAGACTAGTAAATGTAGAATGATCTTCAATATTCTAATAGCAGTTTCCTTTCCCTGATTAATGAGCCAGACTTATAAAAAACAAAGAATAAACCACACTTAACTAGATTCACAGCCATTATAAAACATGTCAATTTTAATGCAATCAACCACTCCAGATGGACCTACATTTAAAATATATGATCGATGGGCATAATACAGGTTGCTGAGAATCAGGTCTTTGGAAATGCCTGAAAGCAGAGCTATCTGTCAATCTTAGCTACTGATCAATTCAGCATCTAGTACAATGCCCTGTACTTAGCAGAAATTCACAAGTGCCTGGTTCAACAACTATTCATTTCCATGGAATCCTTCTCAGCCATTGAACAAAGTCGCGAGGCAGCTCAGTTGGTCAAGGGTCCAATTCTTGATTTCAGCTCAGGTCATGATCTCATAGTCTGTGGCATCGAGCCCCACATCGGGCTCTGTACTGATAGCATGGAGCCTGCTTGGGACTCTCTGTCTCCCTCTCTCTCTGCCCTCTCCCCAACTTGTGCATGCACACACTCTCTCTCTCAAAATAAATAAGCTTAAAAAAAGGACATCTTGCCATTTGCAACAACATAGATGGACTTTGAGGGCATTATGCTAAGTGAAAGAAGTCAGACAGAGAAAGACAAATACTGCATGATCTCACTTATATATGGAATTTAAGACGACAGCAACAAAACCAAGCTCAGAGATACAGAGAAGAGACTGGTGGTTGCAGAGGAGGGTGGAGGTGATCACGCAAAATCGGTGAAAAGGGTCAAAAGGTACAAACCTCAAGTTATAAAATAAATAATGAGATGTAATGTACATTATGGTGATTATAGTTAATAATACTGTATTGTATATTTGAAACTTGCTGAGGGTAGACCATAAAAGTCCTCATCATAATAAAAATATTTTGTAACTCTATGGTGATGGATGTTAACTAGATTTCCTGTAATGATCATTTTGCAGTATATACAAATACTGAATCATTATGTTGTATCCCTGAAACTAACATGTTATATGTCAACTACACCTCAATCAAAATAATAATAAAAGTAAATTGTTCACTTCTTTAATCCTTTGGAAGTATAGCCTAAGGAAATTACACTCCAACTGCAAATAGAAGAAAGCCCTTCACCACCACCACCACACACACACACAACAGCGGCAAAAGGAGAATAAAAAGTGGCTTATACAAAAGTATTTATAGAATTCTGCCAATAACCTAAACATCCAGCAATATAAGACTTGCCAAACCTATTAAGGGACATCATCATTACAGCAATTTAAAATGACAAGTACATGGTTAATAGCAAAATAAATTTCAGATGAATTAGAGTTAAAAAAAAAAGTATACAGAAGCCAGAAATAAGGAAAAATGGAATCTTCATCTGGCTATTAAAGAAAAAGAAACTTTTTAAGCTTAAATACAAAATGAACAAACAAACAAAAATCCCAAGAGGAAGAACAGGTTTCACTCCAAAGCCATTTCAAACTCTGGTATGAGAAAATAAAAATAAAAGAAGTCGGAATTTGAGACAATGAACGACCTCACTGCCCAGCTTCTTGGCAGACGGAAGGCTGGGGAGACTTGTTCTCAAGTAATCAGGGTCCCTAATGAAATGAGGGGGTACCAACCGCACAGAAATCAAGCTCCGCGTTCAAAGAGCAAGCCCACTTACTACCATCTACTTGACCAGGGTGGTTATTCAACTCCCCAAGTGTTCCCTCATTTGTAAAGTGGGGAAGGCAGAAAGTAGCCTCGTAGGTCTCAAATAACTTATTTGTAAAGATCAGAACAAAGGCTAAGACATAATAAGTACTACAGTCTTCCAACAAAGGCACTCTCTGGTTAGAACACGATAACCCTGGACCTCATCAAATTCACTTAGAAACAGAAACTTAGTATTAACTCTTTTTTTTTTTAATATTTTATTTATTTTTGATACAGAGAGAGACAGCATGAGAGGGGGAGGGGCAGAGAGAGAAGGAGACACAGAACTCCAAGACAGGCTCCAGGCTCTGAGCTAGCTGTCAGCACAGAGCCTGACGCGGGGCTCGAACCCACGAACGTGAGATCTGACCTGAGCCGAAGTCGTAGGCTTAACCGACTGAGCCACCCAGGCGCCCCGTATTAACTCTTAACAACTAGGGTGTGAAAAGGATTTGAGGAAATTTTCAGTTGAACAAACATTAACTGGGCTCTTGCTGTGCATTAGGTACCATACTGAACTGCTGGGTACAGAAAGATAAAACAAAGCACAGCCCCAAGTGCAGGGAGTTTCACAGCGTGGTGCAGACAGAGAGAAAAAGATCATTTCCACAGAACGTGCTGGTGGCAGAGATTAGCAGGAACTCTGCCTGGAGCAAGTTAGAGGAGTAAGTCAGCCAGCCTGATGTGGCGAAGGTAAGGAAAGGGTTTCAGGAGAAGGCGACGACTGAGTATTTTTTTACTGTAATGCAATTAAAAGTAGAAAACAAATTGAACAATCAAAAGCACACACATGAAAAAGCACCTGGAAAATAAACAAAGCTCCTGGGTCAAAGAAAAATTAAAACTGAAATAACAGACTACCTAGAAAATAATAATGTAAATCTGGGTATACAGGAAAAAACTAAATCCTAACCAGCAGTGGAGAAAGCTGACCAATCCAACGTACGAAATTACCAAAAGGTTCAGAAACTAGAGTCACCTCTGGAAGTAGGTGGTGAAGGAAAAGACGAACTAAAGTAAGTACTTTCAAGAAGGGCACCAAGATCATTCAAAGCGGAAAGAATGGTCTCTTGAGGCACCTGGGTGGCTCAGCTGGTTAGGCATCTGACTTGATCTCAGCTCAGGTCTTGATCTCAGAGTCATGAGTTCAACCCCCACATCTGGCTCCAAATGGGGCATGGAGCCTACTTAAAAAGAAAAAAAAAAACGGTCTCCAACAAACGGTTCTGTTTACATACAAAAGAATGCAGCTGGACCCCCACCTCAAACGTTACACAAAAATTAACTCAAATGGAGGAAAGACCTAAATGTAAGAGCTAAAACTATGAAACTCCCAGAAGTAAATACAGGAGTAAACTTCATGGTCCTGGACTTAAGGATGAAATCTTAGATATGACATCAAAAGCATAAGCAAGAAAAGAAGAAAAAAATTAGGTTTCATCAAAACTAAGAAGTTCCGTGCATCAAAAGACACTATCAAGAAAGTGAAAAGCCAGTCTATAGAATGGGAGAAAATATTTGCAAGTCACCCACCTGACAAGGGTCTCGAATCCAGCATATAGCTCTTACAATACAACAACAAAAACCGAACAACCCAATTTAAAAACAGGGCAAGAATTTGCATAGACATTTCTCTAAAGAGGATGAACAAATGGCCAACAAACACATGAAAAGATAATCAACTTAATTTATCGCTAGGGAAATGCAAATATAAATACAACACACCACTTTATACCCACTAGGATGGCTATAATCAAAAAGATAGAGGGGCGCCTGGGTGACTCAGTCAGTTGAGCATCCAGCTCCAGCTCAGGTCATGATCTCATGGTTCGTGGGTTCAAGCCCCGTGTCGGGCTCTGTGCTGACAGCTAGCTCAGAGCCTGGAGCCTCTTCAGATTCTGTACCTCCCTCTCTCTCTCTGACCCTCCCCTGCTGGTGCTGTCTCTCTCTCAAAAATAAATAAATAAATAAGTAAGTAAATAAATAAGTAAATAAAATATCAATATGTAATTTTTTTAAAAGATGGAAAATAATAAATGTTGCCAAGAATGTGGAAAAACTGTAACCTTCATATATTGGCGGGATGAAAAATGATTCAACTGTTGAAGAAAAGTCTGACAATTCCTCAGAAAGTTAAGCATAGAATTAGCACGACCCAGTGTTTCCAGTCCTGTGGGGGGGGGGGCTGTGCGCGTGGCCGTGTCCCAAAAGAACTATCACCAGGTATTCAAACAAACACTTGTACATGAACAATAAGAGCAGCACTACTCCATAATGTGCAAACAACCCAAAAGTCCATCAACACATGGATAAACAAAATGTTCTATATACATATAATGGAATACTATTCGGCCCTGAAAAGGACTAAAGGACCGATAAATGATACAACATGGGTGAACCTTGAAACGCACTAAGTAAAGAAGCAAATCACAAAAGGCCACAAATTCTATGATTCTGTTCACATGAAAGTCTAGACTAGGGAAATCTACAGAGACAGAGAGTAGAACAGTGGCCACTCAGGACCGGGTAGGATGGGGCTTGCGGGGAGGTGTGCATAGGGAAGACAAAACAGGAGCTGAGAAAGGAGCTGGAGAAATGAATTCTCAACAGAGCAAACAGCAGGAAAGCATAAAAGTACGTGGCATGTTTGAGGAACAGAGTAAGCTGGGTAGGGTGCACGGGGAAGAGGGGAAGAAGGCAAAATAGAGTAGAGGGGCTAGAAAGACAGGCAAGGACTCATCATGAGGGGCCAGGCATCCTTCCAAGTGTTCAGATTTAATCTTAGACAAAGGGGAAATCCTGGTAAATCAATAAAAAGCATGTAACATGATCAGAAATGTATGTCAGAATAAGTCTGGTGGCACCATGGAGAGACAACTAACATAAAAAAGTCGAGGGACAAAGCTATTAGTAGAGAAGTTACTAGAAAAGCCCGGTTGAAACTGGTCTGAGTTGCATCAGTGGCAAGAGAATGAGGAGGAAAACTGCACAGTGTTTCCTCAGTTCTATGTGAATTTTGAGGGAGAAGTCAAAATCTGAAGAAGTGATTGGATCCACCTTGGGTGAAAGTGGTGGCACCTCGATTCCACAGGAGAAAGAAACACAGGAGAACCGGCTCTAAGAAATCCTGAGTGTTGAGACACCAACAGGACTTCTAAGCAGAGATCCCAGGGGACAGTTAGATGTCAGAGACTAGAACCAGTAGAAAAGAGAGGGCTACCAGGAGGGGGTTCAGCTCTAAAAATCATGGCAGCAGAAAAGATACTGATGGGAATGGACGCAGCATCGGGTCCTCACACCTTGGCGTGCATCAGAATTGCCTGTGAAAAACAGCTTGCTGGGCCCCACCCCCAGAGCTGCTCATTCAGTACGTCTGGAGTGGGGTCTAGGAATCTGTAGTTCTCACCAGTTCCCGGGGGCCTCTTATGCTTTAATAACCACTGGAATAGAAAAAAGAAAAGAAGCCCCAGCACCATGAAGAACACTAAGACCAGGAACAAAGTTCAAGTTGCCTAGCAACTTTCAAAATGAGAAATCCACTAAGCACAGCAGAAAGACACGTTAAGTTCCAAATCACAGCCCAAAAGACAGGAAAAGAAATGGCATTGTCCAAAGCTGTACTCTGTTTTGCTGCCTATAGATGCAAATTTCTTAAAAGCAAGGTATCAAGAAAACATTTTACAGCAAAGAGTTAGAATTTAGAAAGCATCAGAGCCGGAAACAAAATGCCAAAAAAAAAAAAAAGCAGCTATGGCATAGTACACCTTCCCCAATGCTGTATAAGATACTTAAGAAGCCACTTAAGGGAGGATTTAGTCAGTTCTGAGCCTCAGGAAGAGGCTGCTCCAACTGCGGACAGGAAAGGTCAGAAATGAAATAGTGAGAACTGCCTTCTTTCAGAGAAATATGCTACCTTAAAATTTAAACCATCATAAAAATAAGCATTATGTGTATTTTCACAATTAAAAAAACTATGCCATCATATAATAGACATCTCAAAAGGGTACACAGTTGTGAAACCTGCGAAGCCTTATTGAAACAGATGCTCATTTACCTCTTTGACTGAGAATTCCTTCAGGCCTAAATATTTCTGGAGTCTCAAAGGCAAAAATGCAGTCGCTTTCATGGACTGTTTCCAGGTCGTCTGTGTCACAAAAGGAACGGTGGAAGCCATCATAGTACATTTCCGTTAACACAATCTAAAAACAGGGAAAACGTAAACAGTTGGATAACTGGAAAGTCAACACGAACTGACCTCCCAATTCTAGCATGGACTTCACCCGTCAGGGTTTGCGGTGATGTGAAGGGCCCTGAGACACGTCACAGAGCCCACACTCTCTGCCTTCAGTAAGAGAGTCTCAGGAGCACGGGATCATCAGTAAATGATGTCACGACAAACAACATACTCTGGTTTCAGAACACTCTGGCACTGAATCCGGAGTTCCTCTAAGTTTTCGTGAAGAAGAAACCCAGGAAATTATAAAGACGAATCCTCTTGTTTCACAAGGGGAAGACCCTGAAGACAGGTGGGAGACGTGATAGAGTATCCGGCCACTCAGTCTCACAAGGACCGAGTCCACATCTGATTCCGCACTTTCTCCTACCTCACTAACTTTTCTTCATTTCAAGTTAAGAAATGTCATATAACCATGGATTTTGTATTAGAAAAAAATGAAATCAACTCAAATGTGCAACAATAGGAACCAGTTAAATGTATTATAGTCCTACGGTTTTTATTTTGCTATTGCAAAGAATGATTTCCTAAGTAAATAAGAAACAACATAATTATAAGCAATTCCATTTTTATAAAATAATAAATGTAATATATACACAGAAAAAATAGGAGTGAATATACAACACAGTATATTAAAGTTAGTAACTCTTAGTTCTAAGATACTTAGGACAAGATACTTATAAGTTATGCTTCTGAAATGGTTGAATATTCCACAATGAAACAGAAAAACAAAAGATGGGGGGAAACAATGGAAACATTTAGATGCTCCTTACATGCTCAGCAGCACCGTCTAGTGAAAAAGCACTGGATGGAGCCTGAAGAGGTTCCAGTCCCAGCCGGCCACCAACCAGTCCTATGACCTTGAACAAGTCACATGGTTTCTCTGGGCCTCCTTCAAATGAGAGGGTTGGAATGGACCCCTAAAATCCCCTTGACTAACGCAAACAGACAACAAGCCTGTGAGGTGAAACAGGCTGGTAACATATTCCACAAATAGTCCAAGAAAAATATTCCTGGCACATTTTTCTTTTAATGATTTTAATGACATTGTTTTTCTGCAGGTGACATACGAGTATAACTTACTTTCTCTAGCAGACTAAGGTCAAAACAAACTGGTACTTATACCAGCCATTTAAACCACACGTAAAAAGAGCCTGACAGCACTGGAGGCTTTAAAGATACAACCAGATTTGCCCTGGACACACATCTTAGCCTCCCTCCCTCCTTCTGTCTTTCCCTTCATTCTGAAGGGGAAAAAAAAAGAATCAACAGGCACTTCAGAACAAGGAAGAATATGAACATTTTCTCAGTATGACAGTACTTGGCCTGTGAAAATATGAGATATTTACTACATTAGGGCCACACTGCTGGTTGTATTCGTTTTATTGTGGTAACTTCCCAAATGAAGCCACATGAGGCCAAAGTACAAAACACCTTTAGTAATCAAGTGATTACACAGCAGCTTCCAGAAGCTATCTAGGGAGAAGTTCTTCTACCACAGAATCATCTTTCTTAGTAACTCGAAAATAGAAAATGTTTTTCCAAGTAAAATCAAATGGTGACTTGAGTAAAAACTGTATGCAAAAATGTCAGGTCACAAACGGGCCAGAGTATTTTGGGTCAATTTAAATATAACTACTTATCAAAAATTTACCCACAAGAAGAAGGCAGCAGGGGAGCACGGCGTTCCTTTCTCTCACCTAAACAAAGGACAAGCCTCCGGCCCCACTGAACATCCGTATGGACTACACCAGCAAGAAGGTATCCATTCTCACCACCACAAGGGAAAGGAGTTTTCAAGAACTAGCAGTGAGTTTTCTAAGCCTCTCTGACCTTCAGATACCACAGCAAAGCCCCTTCTATTGCCTACATAAGCATCCATAAGATTGGTTTAAGACAGGCTGTGTAATTATAAACAAAGCTAAAAGAAGGTTTTGGTGTAAAGTCACAACTTTCCTTTTAAAAATGTATGTACCATTAAATGAAGCACAAAAAGCTTTGATGTACATTTTCCTCCTCTGGGTTCTAATTTATTCCCCCCTTAACACACACACAAGTTTCACATTTCTATCTAACCATACTTGGCAGAGGACTGTTAAAAAAAATTCCAGGAGAACAGAAAACAACACTTTTATGACTCATGTGTAATCGGCCTCAGCACACTTATTACCTGATCAGTGGGGATCTTTGTTTCCATAGACACTGCTTCCCGAAGCCTGGCGACAGTCCCAGACAGAGGCACGGCCACGCCAATCCTCATGCAGTGAGAACACTTCCCCTGATACACTACGGTGACATAGAGAGGCCTGTGCAAATCAAAGTCAGATCTTCTTATTAGTCACTTATTTCACCTTAAATATAGACACCAAACAAACAAACACAAAACTGAAAGGGAAAAATCTCATTTGGACCGTAGTAGGACCAGAAAATAATCAACACATCTTTGGAAAAGGCAGTTGAACAAAATATATCAACACTGAGCTTGTGCTCTGTAGGTTCTTTACAAGAGCATACTTCCTGGAAGTTTTGAAAAACCATTTAAATAAAGCAACTAATTAAAAGTGCAATATAAAGTCTCCAGAAAATCCAGAGGTACTCAACAACGCTCCCCTTCCCCCACAGTATCAAGAGGTGAGCAACAGACTCAACTACAGAGACTGAAAAGACTTGCTGGCCCCACGAGCCTGCTCACCCTGCAAACTCAGACAGAGATTTATAGATTTCTGTAAGGTTTTAACAGTGCCTGTATTCAACTTAACACTAATCCCGTTTTTTGTCTAAATAAGTAAGAAGACTTAACAGGAGCCAGAAAGGAAAAGGAATACACAGGAACGAACAGTTTTATTAAATCTGTTCTTCTTACCTCGTGTGGGGTAGAGGAATTGGCAAAGAAATGCAGAGGAAAGGGTCAAAAGTGTTGCTCTGCTTCTGACAATGGGGACATGTCAAAGACGATCTTCAAAAACAAAAATGAAAGACACACACAGTAAGAGCATCTAGAGCTATGTTGAGCAAACCGCATGAGAGACAATGTGATATGCTCATACCTGTACTGGGCTTGAAAAAGTTCTTGTACAAAAGTGCTACAGACAGGAAAAGTTGGTCCCTCGGGCATCATATCAGTCTCTGACGGTGGCTAAAAAAAGGGAAAGTACAATTTCACACATTAGAAGTACCAATTCTTGACTGAAGGTGAACCTGAAACAGTCACAAATGACCTTAACTTCCTTTGCAAGCTGTGCAGATGTTCCAGTGAAAACCATGTGCTAAAGGCACCAGAATGCAGCTCCCAGGACCCGGGTCATGAGGACGTCTGTCCCCGTGGGCACTCCCGCACACTGTGCCTGTGCTGGTCTCTCCACCCCACCGGGGCAGCCGGGCAGTCCCACGGAGGGGTACTTCAATCTCCCTTCAAGTCTCAAGGTCTCCTTGCAGCCTCTCATAGGAAATAACCCCAACCAATGTGCCCTCTCGCTGTAGACCCTGCTGGCTGCACCACCTGCTTTGATGCCCAGTCCCTCTACTGTATACTTAGTTAGCATTTACTCGTCCAGCCACCTGACCTGAACACCTGCTGCCATGTGCCTAGAGCCCTGCAAGGGCATTAGGATACAAAGATCAATAAGACACAGTGCCTGACCTTGAGTACATCTCAGTCTGGTGGGAGAGTCAGCCACAGCACATGGTCATATGTTAGTACAGAGTGTATGGGCACAGAAGGACCCTGAGTCAGAATACCTTAACATGTTACCAGAACCACAGACTGAAATTTTGAGGCACAGAGCAGAATTATGGAAAACTTTAAAAGTGGCAATAAAAAAGCAACACTTCGGTCTTATATTATTTCTATTACATAAATCAGTTTCCCATCATATTAGGGCTGCATGCATAAAAATTGAGAATGAATCGCTGTTTCTTAGTAAAAATATTATTCTAGGGGTTCAGTTTCTACACTCAAACCCAAACTCAATAGCAAAGACATCTATCCGTTTCCTTTTCTCCTATATATTCATTGAAGGGTACGTGTCTCATTGGAAAAGAAAGCAAACTTCTGCTTTAAAAACAGCTTAGTTAACTAGAATCACTTGACTACAGTCTAAAGTTAGTCATACATGCAAATACGTCCCCTCTCATTAGACTCTAGGTTCCTTAGAGACGGCATCTCTCATATCTTATTCTGCCAGCACAGCAGTAAACAGAGGGGAAAGTCCTCCAAGTATCCCTGAATTTTAGACTCACCCAGAGCTTAGTCTATTTCACTACATTAACTCAAAGCAAACTGCAACAACTCCTCAGTGGCGGTCACCCTGCTCACTGCTCCCTGGCTGCCCCAGCAGGGTGCGCACCCTCACCTTCAGAGGAGGCTGGCCGCTCTGCTTCACAGCATGATTGAGGTCCTCATGAACTCGGTCCAAAAGCCACAGCAGAAACTCCTGGGCATCATGCTGGGAATTTCCTCGATATTGCAGTGCATTCTTTGACACAATACTCTAAACAGGTAAATAAATCAGCATAGTCGTGAGTTCATGGCTTTAAAGATGAACTATTTATAATCCCAAAGAGGGATGCAAGATCACAAGGGTGTTACAGAGTACTTCCTAGAAAGATAGCAATATAAAAACAGATACTTAACGTAAAGACCCTTCCCCCAGAAACACGTACAGAAAACTTAAATGCATCTACCCAACAATCCTACTTTGAGAAACAGATCTAAAGAAAACCATGAAAACAGCATGCCAAGACTTCTAAGAAAATATTTATTCATCAGGCTTTATAATAGCAAAAAAAAAAGGTAATAACTTGAACATTTAAAAACAAGAACTGGTTAAACATGTAACACAGTATTAAATTATAAACCAAAGGATAAAATAAACACATATACAAAATAATAAATGATTGTGTGAATAAATAATGGGACTAGATAAATCTTCCTTACAGAATTCCAAATAATTAATATCAATACTTCCTCCTCCAGGAGTTGGCCCTAACCTCCTACCTTGAGTAGTGACTTGCTTCCAAAGACTAGAATATGGAAAGAGGGGTAGCTGGTGAAAGGTTCTTGGTGAACTATTTAATTAAGATCATGCCATTGGAGAATACGAGCTGGGTTCAAATTTCTGCTCCACCAGTTGTATTTGTGTGTTTTACTCTTCCAAAGTAAAGGGAGAATAATAGTTTAGCATGATGGTTACTAAGAATGCATGCATGACATTTTGCGTGTAAGTGAGATAGTAAGCACTCAACTTTCAGCTCTGAGTACTGAATCTGGAAGTAGGGAGGAAGGAGGGACATACCTGCACAAAGGGAAGGCAGTTAGGAGAGCTGGCGAAGCAAGAAATAATGAAGGTCCAGGCTAAGACACACTCAGAACAGAAACGTGAAGGCAGACTCAAGAGATTTAGGAATTTAGGCAGTCGACTCAATAGAATTTGTGACCTAATGAATGGGAGAGTGAGAAGGAGGCATTAATGTTACCAAAGTGTCTTCTCTGGATGATGGGCAACTGAGAGTACACCTTCAACAAGACAAAATAAAAAAGGGAGAAGTCTGGGGAAGAGGACTGCATTTAAAGTTCTGGGTAAACTCAAGTAGAAGTACCTGGTAAACAACTGAAAAATACAGACCTAGGGCCCGGTGGAAGAGTGTGTGCTAAGGTCAAAGATTTGGAAGTCAACAGATGGGAGGTAGTTGAAATCATGAGTATTGCTGAGACTGCCCAGACACAGTCATGAGAGATGAAGCCAGAAGACAGAATCCAGAAGACACTGTATTTGGGGATTCTCAGAGGAGACCAAGAGAAGGCCACCAAAGATACGGCAAGAAAATCAGGAGAACAGAGTCTCAAGAGTCAAGAGGGTTATGAAGGAGAGAGAGAGATCAACAGCATTAAGAATGATAGAGTAGGACAAAGAACTAAAACTGTCCACTGTATTTCCCAATTAACATGATTATAGGAGGGTGCCTGGCTGGCTCAGTTGGTGGAGCATATAATCCTTGATCTCAGAGCTGTGGGCTTGAGTCCCACATTGGAGGTGGAGATTACTCAAAAACAAACTATTTAGGGGCACCTGGGTGGCTCAGTCAGTTAAGCGTCTGGCTTTGGCTCAGGTCATGATCTCAAATTTTGTGGGTTTGAGCCCCCTGTCAGGCTCTGTGCTGACAGCTAGCTCAGAGCCTGGAGCCTGCTTCAGATTCTGTACCTCCCTTTCTCTCTGACCCTCCCCTGCTCATGCTGTCTGTCTCTCAAAAATAAATTAAAAAAAAATTTTAAACATAAAAAAACCAAACTATTTTAAAAAAGAAAAGAAGGGACAGATTGATGATCAATTAGATGTGAATAACAAAATGATGATTTAAGAAGATTCAAATTAAAGGAGGAAAAAAATCAAAGGGACATGAATGAAAGGGAATACTGAGATGTCAATTGGTAAAATTTACTAATTAGACAAAGGGAGCAAAGGAGAGGAAGGACCCTGACAATAAACAAGGTTTCGGTGACTAGAGAGATACCACTTGAATGCTATCTCAAAAAAAGGTACACAAAAGGAGAAATGGGTATGGGGAGCCTTTACTACACGACAAGGCTTCCCCCATGGTCAGATGCCATCTGAATCATCAAATCCAGTATTTCCTTTCTTGGTCTTCCCCTTCCTCAATCTTCCTATAGAAGTTTATACCTGATACCTTACTTCATCTTGAAATAGTTTGGCTTGTGGCCTTATGCACTCATGTAGGAGAACCAAAACCAGAGCCATTGGTGTGCACAGTGGAAAAATGTGAGCTACAGAAGAAAGAGAGGATTTCCCAGTAAAGAAAAATAGGCCAATAAAAAAACATCAACACTAGCATTACTGCTGATGGTGTGGCCAACTCAGGGTGGAAGAGGAACAAGTGACTGCTGATACTATATTAAGGGATACAAAGAAGAAATGATGGATAACACCAAGGTTTTAGGTTCTAGTTTAGACAATGAAATCAGGAACAGAGAAAGACACTGGGGTCAGCAGAGCTTCAAACATGGTGAGTTTGAAGTACCTAACGGATCACCAGTGAGGTGAAGTCCGGTGCTCAGGAAAGAGATCTGAGCTACAAAGTTAAGTCAGAGACACCACCTGCCATATGAACATGGAAGGAAAAAAGCAGAAAAGGAGGCAGCTAGAATCTTGAAGAGTGCTGGCACAGAAGGGACAAGTCACAATAAAAAGCCAAGGAAGATAAGCGTGGCCAGGAGAGCCAGAGCCAGAGATGTAAACTACCTCAGGCACGTCAAGCGGGACACTAAGACGGTCCCTGGGAAGGGCAGGTTAAGAGGCTGACTGCACAATTTCTGTGACACAGAATACTGACCAGAGGGAGTGAGAGTGAAGAAAAGGTGAATGACTGCTAGAAGAAACTGAATGACTGCTAGAAGACCAGTCTTCATATGCAAGAGGCTCAGTTATAAAAGGGAAGAGGAAAGATGCTCTGCCGCAGGGCAGGGCGGGGTGGGGGGGGGGTGGAGGTGCAGGGAGTGGGGGTTGGGAGGCCTTACAGGTCAGAGGGACTTCACACACTGAGGGAAGGAGCTAGCAGAAGGGAGACACTGCAGCAAGAGGACTGTCCCGTGAGGGGCGAGGGTGGGATTCAGAAAAGAAGTCGAGAAATGCCTTTAACAGGGTGGGAGACACAGAAGAGGAGGAGGTAGGGATGGTTACAGAGTCAGAAGTGAAAGATAGGAAAGCAGGAAACCTTCGTTTCTGTTTGTTCTGTGTTGTTCGTTTTGTGGAAGAAGCAGAGGACGGATGCCAAGAGGAAGTCTCAGGTGTGGCAAGGTTAATGACAAATGTCACAGCATATCGCTGGGCACACAGAATACCTGAAGCACAGCAAGTGTCTGGTCTGGAACCCTCTCCCGCACTGACTCACTCCAGTGGGGGTGAGCGAGTTCTCAGCACATGCAGGATCCGAAGAAGTAAATGAGCTGAAATCAAGCTCTTCACTGGGGGTCACAGCAGGTACCTCACGCACAGTGTCCGTCAAATTTCAGAGCGGGGACGACATACAGTTCTTTACAGGGACTCCACTAAGTCTGACTTATGGTTCCCGCCGCTCTCACTCCAGCTCCCCTCACGCTTCTCTGCCAGTCGCGGTGTGCAAGGGGCTGTGCCGAGCTGCTCGACAAGATTTTTGCTGGGCACGACTCCACAGGCCACGGGCCGTCCACAACCACCGTAACTAGGGCAAACTCTGCTCCGGGTCAGCCCCCCCCTAAATCTCCACACCACAGACCAAAGGACATTTTACAGGGAACCTTGCTGAACACACAAAAACAAAGGCTCCTTTTTCTGCCCCTTTTCCTCCTTCACCAGGGTGACTTCTTCCCACTGCACAGACCCAAGGGACTATTTATTTGACTTCCTACCAAGACAAAACAAAACTGAATCATCTAATAACCATCCTTTAGTAATAGCGGGAGTCAAGAAGGAAAAATAGTGTGTGTCGCGGGGAGGCCTGGGTGGCTCAGTCGGGTAAGTATCTGACTGGCTCAGGTCACGATCTCAAGGTTTGTGAGTTCGAGCCCTGCATCTGGTTCTGTGCTGAACGCTCAGAGCCTGGAACCTGCTTCTGATTCTAGGTCTCCCTCTCTCTCTACTCCTCTCCTGCTTGCACTCTGTCACTCTCTCTCAAAAATAAACAAACATTAAAAAAAAATTTTTTTTTTATAAAGGAAAATAATTGGAATCAGGAAACCTGGGCTGGATCTCTGGCTCCACCACAGACCGCTGCTTGTCACAGAACCACTGATTCTGGTTTATAAAGCAAAGCAGGTGAGTTGGCCATCGATGACACCCCTGGTGTCCCAAATCTCCACCTAAGTTCTCCCCCTAGAGTTCCAACAAGTGATGTGATTTTTGCTTTGGGTCTCGTCTGACGTTGCTTTGGTTGGCCTTTTATAATTTTTTGCATAATTAAACCTTAGTTTATTTTTATTTATGTCCTAAAATTAATCCTTCTGTGTTCATGGGGCTCCAAAATCAAGAGTCACATGTTCCATGGACTGAGCCACCCAGGTGCCCCAAATATGAGGCTTCTTAAAATTAACCTTGCATACTTATGTCTGTTTTATAGAATGGGAATATTGTGTTTGTTTGGAAAAACATTAACTAACCTACTGGTTTAAATTCTATACATCCTACTATGAATAAATTTGACCATCATTCCAATTTTCCCTTTAGTTAAGATGATCCTTAACTTACAATTACTAAACAATAAAGGTCAAATAAATCTGTAGAGCTTTCAATTTCATAAAATTTCTCTTTACCCTTCAAATAAACCTTAAAACCTAGAGCTAAGAGAATTTTTCCCCCTTAAAAAGAAGAAAAAAAAAAAAAAAGAGTTGAAGCATGGCCCAGGAAAGCAAAAGAACGAAGTCTCCACCTGGCACAGTAAAATCAGACACGAGGTTCTTTCTTTCTTTCCACAGAGCCCTAGCACAGAAGCAGCAGAATCCTGGGCTCCAGGGAAAAGACAGAAACTGGTCCAAGACACACTTTCTCTGATCCCAGGAAGACAATAAAGGTTGGGGAAGGGACATGGCAGTATTGATTTGATCGGGAGCTGGGTTACTCTTTCGGGGAAAAGGTAGCTTGCCAAAAGTCGTCAAACCAAATTACCACCCACTTTCCATGATTCTACGCCAGAAAAAATGTAGAATTTATTTCCAGTGATTCTGGATAAGAAGCAGAAGAACTGAGGAGGACAACAGTATTTACATGTTAAGAGAGAGAGAGAGGAGATGTGAGCAGATGAGTTCATAGATGGCATCTAAAAGTGAAATTTGGTTCCTGAACTGTACTGGAAAGAACAGAATGATAACACTTGTCTTGAGAAAAGTTTCATTTTTGAATCTGACTTTATGGACAACTGCTAAGTTGATGAAGAATAATTCACTAAAACATAAGGGATGAAATAGGTGCAAATGGATAAATACTGTAAAACCAGATATGGCCCATGAAAAACAGTGACAGAGTGTCCATTCAACAGAGTTCCACACCAGGGTACAGAATGCAGCCATGCTCAGAGTGTTCTCTGTGTCCTCCATCCATTCTTTGCTCCTTATCTTCACCTCTGGTGGGGAAGGTCTTTTCACATAACCCAAGTTAAGCTGAGAGGCCCTTGGTATTAGCCAGCCGTGGCAACAACAGGCCCTTTAAAGAGACTGTAAAGCCTCCAGACTTTCACACATACTTTCCCTATGACTAGAATGCCCTCCATTCCCATTCCTCAAATGCATTCCTTCACTCTCCTTCCTTGGTGTAAGAGTCACCTTAAGGTGGCAACCGAGGGGCCATTTCTCTGGGGGCTGGACGAGAACACGTGCACAGACGACCCGCCCCTCACCTGCAGACCTGGGATGTCCTGCCCCATTTGGAAACAGCCAATCATGAAGCTCCAGCTTCCCATCACCCTGACAAAGGAGGCAACCTATTCCATCCTGCCACGTCCCTGAAATGCCCTTATTTGATAATCTGCCCTCCCAAGATCAAACCCAGAACCTCCTCACCCATAACCACCCCCCCACCCCCCGGCCCATCGCCTATCAGGCGCGACTTCCCTGACTCCCCACTCCTGGGGTCATGGGACCTCGCCCGGAAATCCCAATAAAGGCTTTCTTGGCTCCATAACCTGGTCTTTTTCTTTCCTCCCATCTCTGCCTCCATCTATTAAATCTTACACTTGGGAGGATGGAGAGGGGAACTGGATGGGAGAGGAGAAACACAAAAAAGGAAACAACAGGAAAGGAGCTTCCGTCCAAGATGGAAAGACAACTCAATGAGAATAGTGAAGAATGCCACACACAGCCTATTCATGTGCCCATGTTTGACCACAGGGGAAAGGGAGTTCTTTCTGGTACAGAGCTCCTTCATCCTTCCAGACAGAAGGCTCTAACAAGGGTAACTTAAGTATAGCTGTCCCTGTATCCAAGTTCTCATGATTCAGACTCAGGAACTAAACGGATCTGGATAGCAAGGGATATCTGCACTGTTATTGCAGGATTAGATTTGGATATTAAGCAAACTCGCCTGTACCACAAAGACTTGGTGGCAGGGACTCACTGCTGAAATAGAGACTAGGAAAGAGTATACATCTTCTCTAAAAGAAAAAGTTATAATGAGAATGTTAAGAAATGGTTACTGCATTTCAAAAAATTACAGCTAAGGTAGAAGTAGGGTCAGGAGCATTAGAGATGAGATTACAGGGAGAAAAACAAAAGGAACATACCCCAAGTGGTTCAGCCAGATGAACAATGAGCAAAGATTTCACAACAGATCCTAAAGCTATACTAAGGTAGAAAATACAGCAGCAAGAGCAGCCCCCACCAAGTGTATAAACAGTGGCTGGAAGTTTCCACTAGAAAAGCAACAGAAACAGAAAGACTAGTTTCTGAATACCTGGGTTCAGTCCTCTTTCCACCGCCTGTTACTTGATGTGTGGTTTCTGTGAGCCTCAGCTAACTGTTCTGCAAAATGGGGATGAGAATACTTTTCTAAATGAATTACTGGGACGCTTTAATCAGATTTATTTTACAAACTCTACAAAAGCATTTTCATAAAAAAGTTTTATAAAGCATTTTATAAACTCAAACTCGACACAGCTTCTATTATTTAAGTTTCAAAAATCAAGAAAAAAAGAAAGGAATTATCCTATAAACACCTGGAAAATGTCAAAGGGAAAGAAAAGCACTGGCTCTTGACTCTTGGCTGCACATTAGAATCATTGAGGGAAATTAACACAAAACAAAACAAAAACAACAAACAACAAACTGTGAGCAGCCCAGAGATGCTGATTTAATTATCTACAGTGGGACCTGATCATTGCTAATTGTTTTGAAGTGTGATTTTTTAAAATTCTATTTCTAATGTGAAGCCAAGACAGAAAGAAGATGGTAACAGTGGAAAAGCCCTGAAGTTTCTCTTCCAGAGGCACTAAAATTTATAGGAGGCTCTTTTGTCATAACTATATTATATCACTTATTATATTTATAGCATATTCGTATCACCAGAACATAAAATCTCCTATCTGCCTCCACCACTAACAGTGATCAAGAAGATCTTATTCAGTGTCATTTCCCCAGCATCTAGCAACACAACACAGTACCTGAAACAAACAGTAATAGTACTGGTAGTTCATAACTGAGTGCTTGTAAAGTATCAGGCATTATACTAATTGTTTACAGGTGTTATTTCCTATAAAATTAACCCATCGAAATAACCTATTTTGTTAAGTATTACTACCATTATTTATAGACCAAAAAAACCTGGGCTCAGAAAAGTGAAGTAACTTGTCCAAAGTTACACTACTCTTCAACCTCCTCTGATTAAAAACAGCCTTAAGGCTACTATCCAAAATCTACAAGGAACTCACAAAACTCCATACCCGAAAAACGAATAACCCAGTGAAGAAATGGGCAGAAGATCTGAACAGACACTTCTCCAAAGAGGACATCCAGATGGCCAATAGCATGAAATGATGCTCAGCGTCACTCATCATCAGGGAAATACAAAGCAAAACCACACTGGGATACCACCCCCTCACACCAGTCAGAGTCACTAAAATGAACAAATCAAGAGACTATAGATGCTGGCGAGGGTGTGGAGAGACGGGCACCCTCCTACACTGTTGGTGGGAATGTAAACCGGTGCAGCCACTCTGGAAAACAATATGGAGGTTCCTCAAAAAACTATCAGTAGAACTCCCCTATGACCCAGCACTGTTAGGGATTTACCCAGGGGATACAGAAGTACTGGTGCATAGGAGCACATGTACCCCAATGTTCATAGCGGCACTTTCAACAATAGCCAAATCATGGAAAGAGCCTAAATGTCCATCACCTGATGAATGGATCAAGAAGATGTGGTATATATATATATACAATGGAGTACTACATGGCAATGAGAAAGAATGAAATCTGGCCATTTGTAGCAAAGTGGATGGACCTCGAGGGTGTCATGCTAAGCGAAATAAGTCAGGCAGAGAAGAACACATACCGTATGTTTGCACCCATAGGTCTAACAGGTGAAACCTAACAGAGGACTATAGGGAGGGGAAGGGGGAAAGAGAGTTGGGGAAAGACAGGGACACAAATCATGAGAGACTACAGAATAGTGAAAACGAACCAAGGGCTGAAGGGGGAGGGGGGAGAGGGAAGGGGGTGATGGTCATGAGGGGGGCACTTGTGGGGAGAAGCACTGGGTGTTATATGGAAACCAATTTGACAATAAACTATGATAAAAAATAAAAATTTTAAAAATTAAAAAAAATTTTTTAAACAGCCTTAAAACATTTTTGTCCCTAATCCTTCAATAAACGATTGTTTTCCTTATATGACTCAGGATCATACAGGACTTGATCATCCAGTATGTCATTTCTCAATGCAGACATAAAACATGTGTTAGAGACTGAACTACAGCTGTACCAAGCCTGAGGCTTCTGGGAACTTATTTGCTTTTAAATAAATCCTTGTTAATCAGTGTTTGTTTTGTTGTAATTTGTATTTTTCCTATGACTGAAATATGGCCCAGAAATAAAAATGAAGCTTATCTAATTGAGATGTTATTATTTGAGGAGTAAAAGGAATTTGGACTATGTCAGAAGATCAAGTTGCAGCATGTGAAGAACTATGTCCTGCCTGAGTGTCCCAGGATGCTGGAGAAAGCAAACAAGAGAGAGACAACAATCTGGCTCTGGAGAACTACATCTGTCTCTCATCAAAAAACATAAAGGGGAGTGCTCTTCACCTTAACATGCTCGAGCTGTTCTGCTGGTGGTGACGAATTCTGATCCTGTCAGTCCTTTCCAGCACACCCCAAGTGGCCAAGCCCAGCCAACTGCAAGGCTAAAGTCAGTTCCGGTCACCAGAAGGCATTTATGTAGCTAATCAAGTAGCTTAAGTAACTCAAGAGTATCTTCTTTTTGGTCTCTCTGTCATTATCCAACATATTCTAAGATTCTTGCCAGCCACAATAAAATAATGCCTTTTAAAACGTTTGTGGGGTTTTTTTTGTTTTGTTCTTTAGTGAAGAAAAGCAAACATCTAGTCCTGGTTTACCCAAAAGGCCATCACATGGGAATGTAATAATCTTTAACAGTTAAAAGTCAAAACAGAGATCTTAGAACCCCCCTCTACTTGCTAGATGGGATGCTGCTTGATTCATGAATTATTTAATAAAACTAATTAGATCTTAATTTTTTTAAGTCAAAACAGAAAACCTAGAAAATTCATCAAAATATCTAAGAAACTATAAGGACACCTGGGTGGCTCAGTTGGTTAAGTGTCCACCGTTGGCTCCAGTCATGATCTCACAGTTCATGGGTTCAAGCCCCACATCAGGCTCTGTGCTGACAGCTCAGAGCCTGGGGCCTGCTTCAGATTCTGTGTCTCCCTCTCTCTCTGCCCCTCATGCTCTTTCTTTGTCTCTCAAAAATGAATAAATGTTTAAAAATGTTTAATCAAAAAATAAATACCTAAGAACTTATATTTCTACGATGGAACTTTACAATTTTAAGTTTCAGAAATCATGGAGAAATTAATATAGAATACAATTAAGTGGAAAGAAGATGCAAAACTACATATGAACAAGATTTCAAGCTTTTAAGATACATTTTTAATGACCTTTTTGTCTTCTATTCTTCAAAATATACACCAAAACATTAACAGTCATTGCCTCAGAATGGCAAGTTTTAGATGATTTATCCCTTTCTTCTTCATATGTTTCCATATTTCTGATGTTTTCTAAAATGACTTTGCTGGTAACAATGACCAGGTGGAACTTAAGGGGATCTTATGAGAACACACCCTGGGATTTTGGCCACGGAACCTAAATCTTCTGCACTGAAGATGGGGCGGGCAAAACACAAATGTACCTTATTTGTAGTTGAGGCTTTGGCCCCAAGTCCCAGTGAAATCAGACTGCACTATGCTGAGAATTTCTTTTTTCTCTGCTAGACAGACCTAAAGAGCCTCAAAGCAAAGTTTTCTGCCTAGAGTAATCCTAAACCCAAACCCACACCAATCTTTGGATCTTATCACTAGAGGGAAAAAGTGACAGCAGCTAGCATCAAAGAAAACTGGCGGAAAGAGACAAAAAAAGAGTTTACGTCTACAGACACCCACCAAGGGCCTTTTTAAGCCACCCTGGCTTGCCAGGTGGGAGGTGAAAGCTTAGCCCGAGGAAGAGAAAAAAAAAACAAAACAGAGTCAGTTTCCTGATCAAGTGGACAGAAGCAGAAGAAGAGCGTGCGCTTGGCTTATAAACTCAGCACATAGCACTGCTCACCAGCACAGAGGCCAAAATTCTTGGCTGAGCGGCACTGCTCTTTGGGGTGGCAGTGCAGTGCCCTATACACCCTTGAAGGTGGAACAGGGTGAGAAAGACAAGAAGTAGGGAATGTATAAAGTCAAGCCTTGAAGTATTCCAACGCTAAACATGCATATATTTCTTCCCTAATCTGTGTGTGTGTATGTAATTATAAACAAAGACACAAAGCATGCACCCTCTTAATTCTGAACATATTAGTATCTGATGATAAACAGATCTAAAATGTTTTTGACTCACAGCCAGTTTTATAAAGGTATACAAAATATTCTAGAAATAATCTTGTTTTGAAGCATTATTGTTACTGCATTTTGATAACTGAAACATCAACTGGTAGTAACCAAGAGGTATCATTCAAAAGCATATCCAGCAAGTTTCACTAGAAATGATGTGTTCATATGGCCATAAACCCAGAATCCCATCAACCCCATAAATCTTATCTGGCTGAAGATGTTTTCAAGTCATGGGCTGGTCACTTCACTTCTCCACACCCAGCACTATGCAGGCCTAAGAGTCAAGCCGGGTTAACGCCTGAGCGGCACTCAGGTATGGTCCAATCAATCCAGGCCTCTGCCCGGTCTTTCAACCCTCACCGTGAAAATCAGATTGCATAAAAACCAACAAAGGGGCTCCTTCTGTCTCTAGGCTTTCCCTAGCAAAGTACAATTTAGATCCTTCTCAGCCTCAGCCTGGTCTGGCCTGACCAATTCTAGCTGGTTCAGGCCTCAGTCATCTGACAGTAGAAGGTGAAGGCTAAATGGAAGAGCGTGTGAATACACAGAAAACACACAAGGAGAAGTCTGAAATCAAAACAGGGTAATTCTGTGAGTTATCAAAATGTTGCTATCATATGGGTATACTGCCACTTTAAAGAACAGATGAAGCTGTCCTGCCTCACTAGTAATCAAAGACATGCAAATTAAAACAAAAAATGCTATTTTGCATTTATCGACTTAAAGATTTCTATTCTGCAACAGTGGGGTACAACAGACATTCTTACACACTGCTAATGGCACAATCCTATAAAATAAAGTAACAACGTAACCTAAGGATCTTCAAAATAAATAAGCATTGACCCAGGAATTTCACTCTACATATGCTAAAGAAATAACCAAAAGTAACAGTAGTTTTCTTACTGATTTTAAGAATTCATATGTTATGAATAATCACCATTTTCTGCTCTTAAAAAAAAGTAAAAGATTTATGTAAAAAATATCCATCACAACCAGAAACCATCCAAAAATAGGACATCATATACCTTCATACAATGATCTAGAGTTTTGTGACAAAGATTAATCATAATATAATATAAAGTGAAAATTATATGATGTTAAAGGTATATACAGTTTGATACCAATTATGGTAAAACACATCCATAGGGGAGAAAAAGCAAGAACATAATAAGGCAAACTTTTAAAATTTTTCAATTTTTCTCTTTTTTTTTAATGTTTATTTATTTACTATGAGCGAGTGCATGAGCGAGCAGGGAGGGCAGAGAGAAAGGGAGACAACCCCAGGCAGGCTTCAAGCCGTCAGCAGTCTCAAAGGCATGAACCATGAGATCACGACCTGAGCCAGAACCAAGAGTCAGATGCTTAACAAACGGAGCTAGCCAGGCGCCCCTCTATTTTCCTCTTTCAACTTTTTCATACTTCCTAAGTTTTCTACAATAACTTGGGTAATACTCTTACCAAAACAGATTTTATCTCAATGAACTTAAGCAAATGAAACCAGGCACATCTTTCATGCAAATCAAAACCACAATGAGGGGTGCCCGGTTGGCTTAGTTGTTAGAGCACATGACTCTTAACCTCCAGGGTTGTGAGTTCGAGCCCCATGTCAGGGGAGGGAGGAAGGAAGGAAGGAAGAAAAGATCTCACTAAAAACAAAGCAAAAGAAAAAAACACACACACAATGACATACCACTTCACACTCACTAAGATTCCTTTTGTTTTGATTTTATTTTTCTTAAGAGGCTCTATGCCCAATGTGGGGCTTGAATTCACAACCCTGAGATCAAGAGTCAGATGTTCTACTGATTAAGCCAGCCAGGAGCCCCTAGGATGGCTTTAATAAAAGACAGACAGTAACAAGTGTTGGCCAGGATGTGGAGAAACTCGAATATTCATGCACTGCTGGTATGAATGTAGAATGATGCAGCCACTGTGGAAAAACAGTTGGGCACCTTCTCAAAAAGTTAAACATGGAGTCACAATATGACCCAGCAATCCCACTCCTAGGCATATACCCAAAAGACATGAAAACATATGTCCACACAAAAAGTTGTGCATGAGTGTTCACAGCAGCATTACTCATAACAGCCAAAAGCCTATGTCCCAGGCTAGCTCTTACAGGCTGGGCTGGTGGATGTATGAGCCGCCTGGTTGGTTTTTCCTGCTAAATGTTCCCATGACTCAGATGTAAAGAAATAAATGGCTGTCAAACACCGTGATCTGTGAAGCTGGTATCATACGGCAATGAAAAGGAATGTTAAGGAAACTGAGGCTCAGTGACCAGCCCAAGATTTCAGCTGCTCCAGGATTCTCACTGAATTCAAAACTCAATCATTCAGATTTTCAAAAGGGAAGGGGCAGACCTGCCCCCGGCTGCCCTCACCCTCCTCCTGACACTATCTTCTGATGCTGGCAGCCTGAAGCCTGAGCCAGAATTGGGTATCACCAGGAAGCAGGTCGGGCAGTTACAACAGCCTAACCAGCTGCCTGGCATCACAACAGAGCTTCAAAGGTAATGACCAACAGGTCCCCAACCTAACCAACCCCTCCTCTCTAGAGAGATGATAAAAAGCTGCCAATGCTCTTCTCTCTCACCCCGCCTGAGGGAAATGAAACTACTCTCCTCTTTCCTTCCAGTCACTATTAAAATCCTGATATTGACTAGTAGCTATTTCCCAGGATCTACTGCTTTTAAAGGAGTTTGTCTTCTTTTTAAACTCTAAAATAAGGGAGATTTACCAAGCTGCCCCTATCCTCTTACAAAAGGACCCTTATTTTAGGGTAAGATTAAAGAATGTTCGAAGTTCATGTATCTTTAGAAGTACTGGGAGCACATCTGGTCAGGAGCAGTTCTGATATTCTTCTCCAGCTATAGAAAGCTCCAGACCTCTAAGAAAATGCTAATCTCCTCTTTCACAGTTTAAACAGCCTTTCCCTGCCTCCCTCATCGCTCAAAGTAAAGCAGAGATAGAAGTTAATTCCCTGCCCATTCATTCACTCATAAAGATGCATACAAAGGATGGGACCAGTTACTATGGGAAATTTAGAGAGTCACAAAATTAAAAGTCTGTAGAGATGCCTCTGTTTCTTCATCAGTAAGACAAAAATAATAATTTGTGTATCTACTTTACACCATTATAAGGAATAAATAAAATACTATGTAGGGCATGTGGTAAGCACTCATGTAAGCTATACAAAAAAGCTATAGGGAAAAAATTCTGTATAATGTTCTACCATATATCTAAATAAGAAAAAATATGAATATACACACAATACACATACACACACATAGAAATAAAGCAAGAAAGGTTAATTTGCTTCTATTAAAATAAAAGAATAAATAATAAAATTTAGGGAAAAAGAGAATAGGGTACAGGGATCAAAGACAGAAACCAGACTTGTCTGAACAGATCTTATGTTGTACATTTGACTTCAGGCCATGTATTTTATTTTTTACACAATTATGCAACAAAATTAAATTTTCAAAAGCAATCCTTCAAAATCAAAAATAAATAAGTGACTTTAAATAAGTATGTAGTTGGTGACAATGCCACACTGAGAACTATTCCAAGTGACTTTAAAACAGTAATTTGAGGAGCGCCTGGGTGGCTCAGTCTGTTAAGCATCCAACTCTTGACTTCAGCTCAGGTCATGATCTCATGGTTCATGGGTTCGAGCCCTACATAGTGCTCTAGGTTGACAGCAGAGAGCCTGCTTGGGATTCTCTCCCTCTTTCTCTCTGTCCTTCCCCCACTAACGGTTTGTCTCTCTTAAAATAATAAACTTAAAAAAAAAACAATAATTTGATTATACGGACCCTGTAGACCATGTCCTACAGACAAAAAAAAATTACAAAAAATAAATCTTAAATATTTTTCAAGCACACGTACTTGCTGGTGGTAGTATTGGGATTATTATCCTCAGACTTACAAGGATTGTGGGATAATGCAAATGAGAAATTTCACGGACACTGGGAACAGAGTTTTCAGCATGGAAGAAAGGAGAAGCAGATGCAACATCGACGAGTTCAAGAAAAACCCTGAAATTCTTAAAGGAAATTATCAATATAAATTTGTGATTTATTACACCTTTAAAAGAAATTACATATTTTCTAGCTCTCTCTACTTAGAAGACCTAGAAAGCACATGTACTCCTAGGGCCCAGACTGTGACCTCTCAATACCATTTGCCAACAAAAGGCAACCAGCATCCTTAAAGAAATGACTAATCCCAGATCTGGGGCAGGAAACGTGTTAAGATGAGCCTGGAATATCTTCCCTGGATTCTGGTTTGACATCACAGACAACTAATATCATGTCAAAAGGATTCAGGGGCCAACTTCTGCTACTGGCCACAAATGGCACAACTTGAGCATCATTAGGTGAACAAATGTAACTGAAGTACATCACGTATACATTTAAATCCATGAGTTCATGTGGTTTTAACAAAAAACTCACCACATTTGAAAATCATGAAATTATTTTGAAAACCAAAATTAAAGGGGAAAAAACAGAAACCATTTATCTTACCTTTCTTCTCCAAATTTATGTTGGGGTAACCAAGTAACTGATGGGGCATGAGTTGCTACAGAAGTGTTCTAGCTAATAAGAAAGAATGTTAAAATTATAACATCACCAGTTTTCAACCCTTAATGAACTAATTGTTCAAGGAATAATCATCAATGCCTATTAACATAGTAAGAGACACAACCAGACATTATAGGTTTCCTGATGGAAGTTAACAACACTACCAAAAAAAAAAAAAAAAGAAAAGAAAGAAAAAAACACCTCAACTCTGAATCTCATTAAGCCTCTAAATCTACCATTTTATAGGAAATACAGGAACAGAACATCTTAATTGAAACTACAGGAACACAACAGGCAAAATCAGAGTTTAGGAAGCTCTACAGCAGTGCTCTTCAAAATGTGATCCACAGACAGATGCTTGTCTGTGAACTCTTTGTCACCAGTCCATGACCCGATACAAAAGTTGAGGGTTGGCATTTAGAAATACTTGAGCAAATTAATAGTAGGCTTATGTCTGTAGAGTCCAATTTTTTTTAATAGGACTATTTTTATGTAAACCTTTTATTTCATTTTTCTGGAAAAGCTTAAATGCCAAGCTAAGAAATGTATATCGTATTTTGTATAGAAAAGATAAAGTAAAAGCAATTCTTGAGAAAAGCAATGACATAATTATGGATAAACTTTAAGATAAATCTGGCAGCAATAAAACCTGGCCATTAGAAGAGACGGAGGTTAGAAATGGGGAAGGGTTCTTGAGGCTACAGCGTTAGAATGACTACCTTCATTATCACCCTCTATCTGCCGGTTTACGGAATAGTTACTATGTGCAAGTGTCTATACCAAACCCTTATTTGCATCTTCTCATTTAATCCTCATAAAAATCACGCAAGGCTCTGCTACTTACTAGCACTGAATCCCAGTATCCTAATTTCAAAAATGGAATCACTTGGCATTTTAAGTGGCTGCTGGCAACACGAGCACAGCACAAGAGCAACAGGAGGTGGCCATGAAAATATTATGATAGTACAGTATGCACTACAGTTAATTTCTACTATTTAATACTGCATGTCTGCACTTGTTTACATCTGACTACAAATGGTCCCATGTACAGTCTGTGTGTGCTTAAGTTTTGATATATTTTAACTTTTTATAATAGATTTGTGTATATTTTATGGTAGTAAATGATAACATAGACTAGCATCTGTATATGTCTTACGCATTCATGACATACCTAACTTCTACTTAATGTTTTCAATATTTCTGGGCTACACAGTTCATCTGCAAGTTTCTTTTAATAGCCACAAATCTCCAAAATTTGTGTGTGTGTGTGTGTGTGTGTGTGTGTGTGTTTTAATTCCACATATAGGTGGACCTGCAAGTTCAAACCGGTATTGTTCAAGAATCAAATGCGTTTTGTAAATGATCTGGTTCCACACAAATAAATGGTATTTTCATTATGATTATTATTGTTTCTCAAATCTTTTGAGAACAGACAATTCTATCTTGCTTTTAAATATTAGAATACCAAGAGGCACCTGTCAGAAAAGCATGTGACTCTTGATCTCAGGGTCATGAGTCTGAGCCCCATGTTGGGTGTAGAGATTACTTTAAACCAACCAACAAACAAACAAACAAATAAAAATAAACTTAGAAAGGAAGATAGATAAAATACCAAGAATTCAAGTCAAAGAATCTCCTGAGCTGGTGATGCGCTTACAAAAGTTCTTGCAGTAGAAGCAACAAAGGCAGTTCCCGACGAGTCCCATGAAATCTTCTAATGCCTGAACTGTTTGTTTGTGGTCACATTGTTCGCTACCATCCAGCCTCAACGACCGGAGGGAAGAAGCAACAGATGTTCAGTGACTGGCCAATTCCTCTAGGAACTGCCACAGTCCATGGCATAAAACAATGATTTCTAAATGAAGAAAGACCACAGTCATATGAAAGACAAGATATCTCGATGTGCTCCACTGCAAAAATGTTGTTTGTTAAACATAAAAGGTCATTTGAGGAACAGCCAGTGAAGGATTAATTAGCAGAGCAAACACGAGTATTTTTCAGGGAAAAAGCTACAGAGGACAGAACTTTAAGTTACCCAGCTTTCAATGATTTCTTTTCCACTATTATATATAAAAGGTTTTTTGTGGAAACCATGAGGTCATTGTTTTCCAGAGTCTTTACTATAGGAAACAGCTGTGGGGTATTACACAAACAGTGAACACTGCCCTATTTAGTAGCCCCTCATTGTTACAAGTGGAAAGAGGGGGACAGGAAAAATCCATCAAACCACACTCTAAAAACAAAACAAAAGAAGCAGAGTCAAACTAAAAACTTGAGGCCACACAAAGGAAGACATAAAACAATTAATTCAGAATAAGCCTCTGTAAGTCAGGGCAAGCACCTGTGTAATTACATCCGTATCTTGACGTAAGAGATAAATCCAAAAGCAGCTCCTTTCTACATGGGTTGCCAAAAACTCAGATGGTTCACTTTGCGCAGTACCTGATAGATGATAGACATTCAACAAATGTAACTTAAAAAAAAGTCTTCCTAGGACTCTTCTGTTCAGATATTACATGGCCTGTCCAAAACTGAATTTACCCGCCTGCCCACAACACCCTGCTTCAGTACCTCCGAGTTATGTTGTTATGCCTCCTGATTCACGCCACACACCCATAAAGCTGCCAAACACTGTCAACTCTGCTTCAAATATACATCCTGTATACATACTCTAAAGCCAGAGGAAAGGAACAAAAGGCAAAAAAAAAAAAAAAAAAAAGAAATAAATAAACTGAATCCACTCCAATCCACTACAGGGTATGTGATACCTCAGATACCACCCCCAGGGCTCTGCTTAAACTTGTCCAGTGATAAAAATACGATTACGCGAGATAGCTCACATAATACGCAGCTGAATCTAAGTCTACACACCTAGTCCTCAATTGCACCATAGTTCCTGTCTACTTTCTTAAATATCTCATGATCCCCGACCCCATGTTCAATTTAAATGCATGATCTTCTCTGCCCCTTGTGCTCCACAAACCACTTCCCCCACTTCCCTTTCCAACTGTTCCATTCCTATCAAATAATCCCCATTATTTTCTCCATCTCTCAGTTCTGAAACCTTGGTTTTCAGAAACTCCATGGGGTGTTTACAACCCCATTCCTTGGACTCTCCCTAATAATGTCATGATGTCCTCCAAAATGTCCCTTGGATTCGCCCTTCCTCAGTTCATACTTATGATTGCCCTCTTCCTGCAATTACTTTCTCCTCCACTGGATTCATTTGTGCTCACCATCAGACCCATTTTTCTAAAGCATCCTTTTCATCAAATTAGTGTGTGCACAGCTCAAGAAGCTTGTATTGAAACACTACTGATTGCAGCCTCAAGGCTAAATTGTTACGACAGACTTTCAAGGCCACCCACAATTGGCCCCTTCTCATCTCATTCATCTGCATTCATTTCCCCTTCTCCCCAAATCAGGTGTTCTCAACTGGAGCAATTTTGCCTCCCAGGGGACATTTGGCAATGTTTGGAGACATTTTTGATGGTCTGGAGTAGGGGACAGGAACGCTACTAAACATCTTACAATGCCAGGACAGTCCCTAACAAAAAAACAAACACAAACTGACCCTGTAAAAGAAAATAGTCTTAAGTTTAAAAAATGGCAAACAAGGGCAGTCACTAATCAGAGGAAGCACCTGTCAGCAGGGGTAGGCCCTAGCATGAACCGTGAATGGGTCAGAGAACTTTGTGCTCTACAACTCTTTGCTGGGCAATCCCGCGAGGTGCAGCAACATTTTAAATGCAACATTTAAATTCCCTTTGACTCAGTAGTGCCATTTCTAAGACTCAGTCTTTAGAAAAGGAGACTCGATGTATATTGAAGGACTGGCTACAAGGATTCAAAACTTTATACAGCCTAAACACCCACCACTGGGCTTCTATACTACTGTCAAAAAGAATGAGATGAGGGGCGCCTGGGTGGCTCAGTCAGTTGAGCATCCGACTTCAGCTCAGGTCATGGTCTCATAGTTCATGGGTTCAAACTCCACACTGGGCTCTGTGCTAACAATTCAGAGCCTGGAGCCTGTTTCAGATTCTGTGTCTCCCTCTCTCTCTCTCTCTCTGACCCTGCCCCGCTTGCGCTCTATCTCTCTCTGTCTCAAAAATAAATAAAGAAAAAAAATTTTTTAAAAAAGAATGAGATGGACTTGGATTACCAGCAGAAAACAAAGAAAGCCATGCTTCCCATGGACGGGGATAGGGGAAAGTGAGTTACAGAACCATATGTGGAGCATGAGCCCATCAATGCAAAAGATGTAGACACGTTTACATATGCATGTAAGTGGTCTGAAAGGATTATTAAGGCCAACTTCCAAAAGTGCTTAAGTCTGAGAAGCAATGGCACGTATACAAAGCTAGCTGCAGCTGACCTTATTTTCACTAAGACTGAGCACCATAGTCTTAGGTGGGGGGAACATTACATGTCAGCACACCTCACCCTATCTCTTTATGTTTTATGCGGAGAACTGTCATTTCAATGGTTGTAAAAATAAGGCAACAGAGGCGCAGCACTCGGCGTGTGCATCACCAACAAAAAAGTGACAAAGACTGAAATCACAGTTCTGGTTCTGCTCTCTTGGTCTCTAGCCATCCAGAAAAGCTGAGGCCGCTCACATCTCCCCCTACGTCTAAAATTTTATGATTCTGTTACCTCCTTTCTCCTTCAGAGATGTGGAGCTTCCCCACCACAAAAGCGACAGAACTGGACAGGGAAGGGAACTGGTCAAGAAGACACACACTTTATACTCGGCCACAAATCTAAATGTGACCTACACAATTTTCTTCCTGCTTTTCAAATGAATTTAAGGGGCACCCTCAAGTCCAAGTACTCCTTGGGAACCACTGTGAAATACCAATATACTAAACATCTTCACACAAACCAGGAAAACTTAGATCATAGGTCAGCAGCATAAAATCAAAGCCTCCAACATGAGTCTATGAAAAAGTAAGATATGAAACCAAGCCAGTATAACCCCAGTTGCTAGCTTATTGGCTACTACTCATTTATACATTTATTCCCTTTGTAAACCTGAGGACTCTCACTCATAAAGAAGCACCGCCAGGCACCACAGTTCAAGGGAAAAATATGAAGAGCAATTTCTATCCATCAATTCTTTTTTGTTTTATGGCAAATTTAGAAGGACTCCCCACAGTTCTTTCATCAGGAGAGAACTCTGTTCTAGTTGTTTTTTGGCAGCACAGTTTGAACACTGCTGCTACAAAACGTATCTTTGTTACTTGAAAGATGACCACCCATCTCTTTACTTGTTGTGAAAGGGCTCTGAGTACTAGAAACCAGCATGTATGAGGAGCTGGAAGTGTGCATGCGAGCATCCTACTAGTTAGACAATAAGTTCATTTCCTCTTAAAACGGCATATTGAGCATTCAAGTTGCAGAATGATTTATTTTCTCTCCTTGTTTTACTAAGATAGTGGTCCAAGGATCCTGCCAATAAAGTCCAAACTTTACTCTAGTGCTGCTGCAAACACACACACACACACACACACACACACACACACACACACACACACAGGAGAAAACCTACCACAGCAACCATTCAAAAGGCTGGGACAGTAAGAAAAACGTCCTAAGGAGGCACAAAACATTCCTCCAACAGTGCTTCCCAATCTCTGCCTTACTGACATTTTGGGCTGGATAACCAACCCCAGAGCCAGCAGCACCCCCACACCAGTCACATCAACCAAGTATGTCTCCAGGCAAGCCCAAATATCCCCAGGAATAGAAGGATTGGGAAGGCAAAAGAGCCCAGGTTGAGAACCCTGCTCTAAAAGGGGGAGAAAAACACCTGCTTAAAAGGAGAAGAGGACACACATGGCAGCCAGAGACGTTTCTTAAAGCATACCAAGGTTGGGGCATTCAACCAGTTTCATTTTGTAAAATGAAAGTCCAACCTTAACAACCATCTAGCTCATCCCAAACCAAAACTGTTTACCTGGCACGCTCCTAAACCTCAAATAAATCAATGTGGTTAGGAATCAAGAAAGAACTCTAACTGGAAAACTTACAAAGAAAATCATTAGTAATTTAGGGAAGTTTTAAGACGATAAAAGCACACTCAAAGACATACTAAGTGCTTTTTGAGACCTCAAGGCAAACTCTCAAGGTGGCAAATTGGTTTTATCTTCTCTGGCAACTCCAATCAAATGGTAGTAGCTGCCTGGAGCCCAGAATTGGGCAGGACTCTGAGGCTGACTGTGACCTCACGGAAAGAGTATCGGCATTGAACACTAATGTTGGCCACATACAGGGAAAGGGCCATGGTAACAGGTGTGCCTCGCATCCACCTTCTTGGTGTTCAACTCAACTTTCTTTATGCTCAAAAAGTACCCATCAAATTGGGCTGTAATAAAACATGGGGGGTGGGGGGGAGTAATCCTCCACACTGTCACCAGGCTTACCTAATTCAGGGAGAGGGGGGGATGGCAAGGGCGGAGTAGGGGGAGGGGGAGGAGGTGAAGAGTCTGATTCTATCACTCTCCTGCTTAAAAATCAGCCCTGGATTCTCAACTTCCAGAGAATAATGTCCAAACCAGCATAGCCTACAAAGCCTTTCAGATTCCACTTCCAACATACTTCTCCCAGACTGCTGGCACCCCCACTGCTCTTCGTGGGGTAACCAGCCACCAAATGTCTCACTGTTCTCCCAGAACCGCATATGCCCTTTCATACCTCCCCCACCCCTTCTCTGCCAGGCTAATTTCTATTCATCCTGCAGACCACTGCTCTGTGATGCTTTACTTGTTCCCCGGAGCAAGAGGGTTACATGGAGCTGCAGCATCAGCATCACCTGGGAGCTTGATAGAAATGCAGAGTCTCAGGCCCCACCCCAGCTCCACCAAATCCCAGTCAGCTTTGTAACAAGATGTGATGTTTGGGGGCTGTACCACGTCTCACTGGACTTAGTTCTTCACGGGCAGGTACAGTGTCTTTCTGAAATAAAAGTACCTCACACTTTGGCAGGCTGCCTCTGAGGCAAACTCCTCCTTTACTCATCTTCTCTCCTAAGCCAAGAAAACCCAATAACTACCTTCCAGCCTCCATGGCAGCCAGAGGTGGCCAACTGACATGGCTGTAAGTCAATGAGATATCAGCAAAAGCCTACTCAGGGGGTGCTTCTGGAAGAACTTACTTTCCAGTGACTTCCTACCTTGACCAATATTAAGGATAAAAAGCCAAAGGGACAAAAGAGCCAAGTACAACAGAGTGGAGACACAGAAATAGTCTTGAGTCCCTGTTGAGCCCTGCAAGCCATCATACATTAGAACACCTGCCTCCAGACTTACTGTGTGAGCTATTTCAACATCCTTATTGCTTAAGCCATCCGTGGGGCTTCCTCTTTCTTGTGCTGAATGCATTCCTAACTGATTGAGTAAACCCTTAATAAATGGGAAGTGAATGAATGAATGCAATGTGAAATCTACTAAGGGTTCAGAAGATTATATTTTTTAAAAATAGGGCCTCTAAGAATCTGTTCAACTTTGCCAAAGCATGCTTAAAAATCAGCCTCCACATTTCTAGAATTATTGACCCATTTCTGTTCACAGCTTTTTAATGGATTAAAAAAAAAGACAACCTTTTAAAAAGCAATGGAAATGTTCACATACAAAAATGCTGGAAGAATTGATTTTTATATTTTGGAAAGAGTAGAAAACCAAATTTAAAACACTAGGTTCTGACCTTGAAAAGTTTGCAGTTTGCTGTGGCTACTGACAGGCAACTATAAGCAAAGAGAAAAAAAATAAGAAAGAAGACAGTAGCTGGTTGGTTGCCATTCTCTCCTACTTTCTTATTTTGAGATGTGACACTGATCTCATTTTTTTCCAGTTCCTATCCTAGTCAAGTATTTCCATTCATATTTCCAAGATCAAACAGCAATAATTTTTTTCTTTTTAAGGAAAACATAACAGGGACACCTGGATGGCTCAGTCGGTTGCGCATCTGACTTCAGCTCAGGTCATGATCTCACGGTTTGTGAGTTCAAGCCCCACATCCGGCTTGCTGCTATCAGCAGAGAACCCACTTCAAATCCTCTGTCTCCCTCTCTCTGTCCCTGCCCTGCTCACTCATGCTCTCACTCTCTCTCTCTCTCAAAAATAAACATTAAAAGTTAAAAAAAAGAAAAACAGAACATAAATCAATATAAATAACATGCATTAAAAGGGTTGGGGGACACTCTGGCAGTATTGTTCTTCAACAAAGTAGGTCCTCAGTCAAATGCTGGATCCTCAGATTGTTTTATACTTTAACCAAATCATTTATTTTTACTTAAATAAATTTTTGGAAAGACACTTCACAGCACCAATGGAAAACCAGCACCATTTGCCACAAATAGAAGACAAACGTAAAAACAAACACAATGAAAACATAACCTTATTAAACCCTAGCTACTGCCGCCTGCCAAGGCCTCTAAACTTAAAGCTTGTTCTGTTAAAAAAAAAAAAAAAAAAAAAAAAGGCGGGGGAGTGAGCATGAGGTGTTGAAGTCAGGCCACCACCAAGCTGAGACCTTCTCTTGGGCGTAATCAGGACAGACAGAATGGAAAAGGAATTAACTCTCTCACTGTGTGATTTCATTCTATTTAATACCATATCCATGTCCCACCTCCAAGGATCCCTCACACAATCTCAAATCATCTTCCCCTCTTTTTTGCTCAAAACAAGAGCCCATTTCCTTAGTGCCGCCTCAACGGCCCTCCACAGCCACCACTCAGCTCTCAGCGGAGCTCACTACACCTCCAGCCCCCAGCGGACAGCCAACAGGGACCCCAGGGCCGTATCCAGACCACTGCTTGCTTCCGCAGGGCCTGTGTGCTAAGAACAGTCTGTGGAGCTAAATATTCGTAACCAATTTGATGACAGAGAACATTAATTTTGAACTCCAATTAAGATAAACTCCAACTACGTAGTAAACATTCCTACCATTAGGAGACCTGTATTACGAAATATGGTACACACTCACAATATTTTTATTTCAATGCAAACTTTGTGGAAATTTGTTTTTTCTTGTTTTCTGAACCTATCTAAGAGTCTCGACTTTGCATCTTGACCATTTACCATATATGGCCCTTTACAGAAAGTTTGCTGGTCCCAGAGCTACGCTGTTCCTCAAGTGCACCAGGCTCTCAGGAGCTCACTTTCTTTGTACCTGGGAAGCGGGATTCCCCCTGACCTCAAGTCTCCCTGGTTACTCAAGTACAAAGGTCACCTCTTCCAGGAGGTCACCCTAACCCTGGCCCTTCCTATTTAAAGCAGCCTGACAGCACATCAATCGCATCACCAAGTTTCACTTCCTTCAAACCACTCTCGAATAGGACCCCTTACCTTACTGAAATCGGGACGGATAAAAACAGTAAACGCAGCAGACACATATGGTACAGCGCACCATGGAAGCGATTTACATACCAGGTTGAACCCTATAGAAGTGCCAATCTGGAAGTCAGAAACGGTCAAAAATGGGTAATCTCATAGGGTTCAAGCCAACATATCAACCTGTTTGCAGCTCACAACCACCTATGAGGTAGGTACCAGATGAGGAAGCTGGCAAAGAGAGGCTGAGAAACTTGCCTGAGGCCACAATGCTAGTAAGTGGTGGAGCCAGGATTTGAGCCCAGGCTCAACAACTCCCACTCCCAAGAATGTAAGCTCCATGAAGGCAGGCGGTCTTGCTCACTGCCATCTCCCTCCAGTGCCCATCACAGGGCCAGGACGTAGTAAGCCCTTAATATGCGCTCGAAGAATGAATGGGTGAGTCTCCCTTACAAACAGTGGCATCGGTCCTAGACTCGGGGCCGACGTCGCTTTAGACCAGAGCGCTGGTTGGCCCGCCGCGCCGCCAGGGAAGGAGGAATGGAAGACCTGGGGAGCCGGGTGCGCCAGGGACGCGGGGTGCAGGGCCCCCTCCTGGGGGTACGGACGCGGCGGGGCTCACCTTGAAGTCGCGGCTGTGCTGCGGGGTGTACTCCAGGGTCCAGAGGGCCCGCACCAGGTGCGCCAGCTGCTCGGTGACCTCGCCCTGGCCCTGCGTGCCGCGGCCCACAGGCTGCTCGGGGTCAGGCGAGGGCTCGGGCCGCCCCGCCCGGTACTGGCCGAGCGCCAGGTACTCGGCGAAGAGCTCGGTGTTGCTGAGACACTGCAGCGTGGCGTTCATGAAGCACGTGTTGCCGTGGTTCCGGAGCCCCGCCACCCCGGGCACCGGCTCGGCGGCGCAGGCGGGCGGCGCGGGCGAGG
>NC_043707.1:16800316-16810547 GCF_006229205.1 Suricata suricatta
GGGGGGTCTCGGTCTTCTGATCTGATGGCGGAGGCCTTGAGAAGGTGCGGAGATCAGGTGGCCGCCCCTTACCAGACAGTGGAAGAAGTGTCGGACATGGCCCCGAACAGTCCTCAGCAAGCCAGTCCTGCCCGGCTCCCGAGGGACCCGGACCGCCTGCGTGCCTATCCAAACGCCATCACCGTCTGGCACTCCCCAACAGGCGTGTCTTCTAGGTGGCAGGTTGTGGTAGCAGTGAAACTGTATACTCAGAATTACTTTCCTTTGCAGACCTGCCTTTAAAACCCCGCTGAGCACTACATTCATTCGTTCATTCAACATACGCCAAGCACTATAGGCGCTGGGAAAATGACAAAGTATGACATTAACACAGTTTCTGCCTGCCCTCTTGCACTTTGCACTCGCGGACGCTGTTAGTAGCTGCTATGTTTCAAGCATTGTGCTAAGCATGCAATACTTGCTTTATTTTTCAATTCCGTGCCCTTGAGATTGGTACAATGTATCCATTTCAAACCCGTTTGTTTCAAAGCCTCTAGACTTGACCTCTAAACGAAAGGTCACAGACCCACACATAATCACAGGGACCAAGATGGGTTATATCAAAGAAATTTAGTGTTTCAATCATCACGTTGACCAATTAATACTTCAAGTGACTTGGCTCTCAGTGTTGGGGAGAGTATAAGGAATAATGGGGACTCTGACCAACTATAAGTCAACATCTTTCTAAGGGCGGGGGGCAGGATGGTGGCTGCCACTCTTAATTCCATCCAATTGTTCCCATGTGAAAATGAGGTCTCAGATTATCTGATTTCTTAGAAATTGGGAATCCTGTTTTTAAATGTTGGTACAATTAAAAACTAGTGCAGAAAAAAGAGAAAACTATGTCTTGGGGCTCCTGGGTAGTTCAGTCAGTTAGGCATCTGACTCTTGATTTTCTCTCAGGTCATGATCTCACTAGTTCAGGAGATGGAGCCTTGTGTCAGGCTCTGTGCTGACAACACAGAGCCTGCTTGGGATTCTCTCTCTCCCTTTGTCTCCGTCTCTCTGTCTCTCTCCCTGTCTCAAAATAAAATAAATAAATATTTTTTAAGTACATCTTTGGGCTTCTTTCAACTCAAAATTAACTGGTTTGTGAACTCCTATCTATAGATTCTCCTCTTTGCTAACCTTTAGCCTGAGTCCTGTTTACTTCATAAGAGAGAAAGCAGGGAAGGGAGAGCCCTTCTCCTTTTGAAAACATAAATCCCACCTTACGCCACATTTCAGAGTGAATGGCTTTTGCCAGAGCTTCCTCCTCCAAGTAATCAGGGACTTTGTGGTGACTCTGCTCTGCACTAGCCTCCAAATCACCTACATTCCCACCTCCTATTCAAATATCCATTCTTCACCACATCTTGAGCTCATCTGAACACCAGGAAGAAAACAATCTGATCATTCATACTCAAGTCTGAATGCAATGGCCCTTGACCTTTGCAGACGTGTTTGAGTTTCTTTCAAATATGCAACTCATGGGTGAGGGAAGGACAAAAGGAAGGAATACCCTTCAGTGGAATTTCAAGCAGTTTGACAACACTTTATCACAATACCCAGCAACTGTGTTGTAAGTTTGTTTGCTTGCTTGCTAGCTTGTTTTTAGAGTGGGAAGGGTCTTGGAGCAGTGGTCTCCCTAAGTGCCAAACTGACTTAGAAGTTAGCCCTGGATTAGTTTTCTCATGCTGCTTCTTTTTTTTTTTTTTTTTTTTTTTTTTTAGCACTTCTCCATTTGGGACTTAGATGTTCATAGCACCATCTTGCATGCTCAAAATCCCCCCAAAGCCTATCAGCTCTTAAGGAAGAGACCTGATCTGTTTTGCTGACTGTAGATGTCCAGCATTGACCATGGTTGTTCTAATAAACGTTTGGTTGAATAAACTGCTCTAGAAAGAAACTGAGTGTAGCAAAAGCTTTTCAGTCCCCACATTTTAGGCCCTGAACTCATCTCCAATTTCAGCCACCGCTACAATTTATGTAAACCATTGCACTGTGACAACCCCCACCTCAAACGCCTCCTGTTTACCTCTTTGCTTTTCTGCCTGAGGGTTTTCTCCAAACCCAAAGAACTCTCACCAGAGAGGAGTTTGAATTAACAAATCTTCCTCCCCCCACAGGGACAACCTTCAACCAGTGGGAAATCCCAGTCACTGGATAAGCTCCCAGGTATCTCAGCCTTTGGAGAGACAACCTTAAGATCCACCCAACAGGGTTCTCCAGAGAGTCCCCAAAGGAATGGATCTCCAGTTGTACACCATGATCAGTTCAATAACTTTCTTGGATTTCTCGATTTCCCTGTCTTCCTCTTCCTACTCTACTCCCTCACTCACTCTGGCTTCCAGGATCACCTTCCAAATACATTACCTACGCCCAGTTCTTTGTCTCAGACTCTGGTCTAAAGAACAACTCAAACTAAAACACTGAGCAACTTTAATCAGGGCTAGGTATTCAGACCCAAGACAGATCTGGAATTCGGTCAACATGGAGCTTTCTCCTAGCTGCTGTAAACAATCCTTGACCTTATCTACCAACAGGCCTTATCCATGTGACTGCCCAGCTGACTGCTTTCCAGATCATCATTCTTTTATTTTACTGTTATACATGGCTGGCAGACAGCAGGTGCTAACAAATCCTACTTTTTTAAATTTATTAAACTGAAAGTCAAAGACCAGTGGAAGTTGACCAGGCTGTTTCTTTTTATACTGGAGCCTTAGCCTGAATATGACCCCCTTGCCCAGGCCCTACTCTCCAGTCCAAGCAAGCCACAGGCAATGCCATTTCACTGTGTGCTTCAAAGCAATTAAGGCTGAGCCCATCATCATATCTGACTTCCTTGGCTTAGCATCACCAGACAGGGGCAAGCTCAGGCTATCCCCGTTGAACATCGCCCCTTCCTCTAGCCTGGAGGCCAATTCCACCTTTTCCTGCTAGCATGTATCGAAATCCACAATGTAATCAGTGTAGTTCAGCTGTAAACCTGAGGGTGGTTTCCACTGGAGTCCACTAAAATACAGTTCTCTCTGATTTTCTCTCGCTGGAGTTGCCCTCCAGTCCCCAGCATGGTGGAATGTCATTGTATTCCTTCTGCTCCTTCAGGTGGGTGGGAAGACACACAGGCCTTTGCTCAAGCTGTTTCCTGTTCCAAACACCTTTCCTTGAGCCTCTTCACTTAGCTAACCTGTCCTTGTTCCTTTTTCAGGCCCTCTTAGTCATGACAGTAAATGTCACCACAGTAGAAGTCAGCTTACAACCTGTCACCTGCCCTGGAGAGTAGGCTCCCACCCAGGAGAAGCTCATCTTATTCATTATTGGATACCTAGTCAGGTAGCCAGCATAATAGCATACTGATTATTTGGCAGCAATATATCTAAACTCCTTAGTGGGACACGTGACCCCCTTCCCAATCTGGCCCCTCCCACCATTACAGGTTTATTGGTCCCCACAGAGTCCCAAAGGCAACCGACCCCAGTTTGGCCAGAACATGGTTGGAAAATAATTCCTAATTGGAACACGCAGATGGTCTTTTTTTAAAGACTCACACCAAACAACCTAACAACATTCTGTAGTAAATCTCCCACCGTCCCTCTCTGGACCCACTGCTTACCCCCGCTGAGCCAGGAAACACAAATTAGAAAGAACAATGCAGTGAGTCTCATCATGATCCAAACTTGGTCTGTCCCTGCAACCATCTCCGTAAACTGATACCTCGGATCAAAGGGTATGCACATTTCATATTCTGACACCTATTGTCAAGCTGACCTCCAGAAACGTTTTATCCTGCCAACAATGAACGGGAAGCACACATTTTCCGATCCCAAGACAGAGCTGAGTTTTTTCGTCTTTTTCACACTGGCAAATTCAATGAACAGAAGATATCCTGTTAATGTGCTTGTATTTGTAGGAATGAAGTAGAACATTCGTGCTGTTTTTTCAGCTAGATAGCATCTAAACAGACTTCTGGGGTGCCTGGGTGGCTCAGTCTGTTAAGCAACCAACTCTTGATTTTGGCTCAGGTTTGATCTCTTTGTAAGTTTGAGCCCTGCATCAGGTTCTATGCTGACATTGCAGAGTCTGCTTGGGATTCTCTCTCTTTCTCTCTTTATCTCTCTCCCCCTCTCTCTCCTCCTCCTCCTCCTCCACCTCCTCTTCTTCCCCTGCTCACATTCTCTCTAAATAAATAAGTAAATAAATAAATAAATAAACAAACATTTAAAAAAATAAAAAACAGACTTCCTATTTGGAATGGATCCCAAATTAGGACAGTTCAAGCTGCCACGGTGAAAAACAGGCAGGAGCTGGGGAGCAGGTTGCCAGAGCCCAGGAAGGTGACCTAAAGCAAGAGCAATCAGATGCTCCCACCTGGGCCTTGGCTCTGGAGGGATCTATATAAGATTAATTGGAGACAATACAGCAAATTTGTGAATCTGGTGGTTCTGTATTCAGCAGAGGATCTAGCAGTGGCAATACCAGCAGTGGTGGCAGTGAGGGTCCAACTGGCTGCTCTAGAGGCAAGTTCTTACTGGTGTCTGCCTGCCTAGGTTTCTGCCCAAGCCTGTTTCTCTGGCTCTGTGCATTGTGTGAGCCAATCTGATAGGCTTCCTATAAATTCCTTTACTGCTGAAACTAACCTGTGTCAGTTTCTGTTGTTTGCAATCAAGAAAATGACTAAGTAATGCTTTTTTTTTTTTTAGTAACGTACTTTTATTGGTGGGATTTACCTGTCCATATCATTTGTCCATTTCTTCTTTGATGTGTTTCTTTTATAAATGTCCGCTAATAAAAGCACTTGGCACATGAATTACATTATTCCTTGGTCTGTACTAGTTGGTTATTTACCTTTCACCACATTTATAATGTTTTGAAATCAAATAGAAAGGTTTAGTTATTTTATATGGTCAGGTCGATCAGTTTTTTTTTCATAAAGGGTTTTGATTTCTTTTTGTATACATAATTATGAAAATAGCCTTTCCGCACTCTGAAATCATAATACTTACTAGGTTTTCATTTAGTGATGTTATGCTCTCTATTTTTTCCTTTGTTTTACTTGTAATGTTAGCTCCATCTGAAATTTATTTTTGTGTGAGAAATGAGGTAAGGATCTTGCTTTTTCCCCACCCTATATGGCTAGCCAGATGTCTCAGCACCATTTAAAAAAAATTATCTTTTCCCACTGTTTTATAATGTCACTGATTATCATATATTAAACTCCACATACATTTAAGTTCTGAAAAATTCTGTTTTGTTTCACTGATGTGTCCCTATACAATGAGTTTAGAATATATTGCCAGGTTTGGTAGGATCATACCTCTCAATATTCTATTTGCTGTTGGCTTTTTCTCTCAGATGAATTTAATCCTTTGGGAGAATTTATTTAAAGAAAGTTGACATCATCACAGTATTTATCTTCTTATCTGAGAATAGAGTATGTTTTTACAAATTATACAAGGACTGTTAATGTCTCTCAAAATAATACCGTTTCCTTCCGTAGGTCTGTGTAACATTAATGAGTTTATTCCTTTCTGTTGCTATTAGGAATGGGATATTTTTATGCCATTATATTTTCTGTTGTTTGTCTTTAGGACACATTTTTTTTGTTTTAAGTTTTTAAAGTTTTATTTATTTTTGAGAGATAGAGAACACAGCATAGAGAGAAAGGGGAGACACAGAATTCGAAGCAGGTTCCAGGTTCTGAGCTGTCAGCACAGAATTCAATGCGGGGCTCAAACTCACAAACCAGGAGATTATGACCTGAGCTGAAGTCAGAAGCTTAACCTACTGAGCCACCCAGGCGCCCCTGTTTTAATTTTTTTAATGTTTATTTATTTTTGAGAGAGAGAGCATGGGAGTGTGCAGGAGCAGGGGAGAGGCAGAAAGAGAAGGTGACTGAGGATCCGAGGCAAGCTCTGCGCTGATAGCCTGTTGCGGGGCTTGAACTCAGGAACTGTGAGATCACGACCTAAGCCAAAGTCAGACCCTTAACCAAATGAGCCACCAACGTGCCCCCGAAATTCTTTGTTTTTGTTTTTGTTTTTTGAGAGAGAGAGAGAGAGAGCGTGCGTCTGAGCAGGGAGAGGGGCAGAGGGAGAGAGAGAGGGAGAGGGAAGAAGAGAGAGAATCTCAAACAGGCACATGCTCAGCTTCAAGCCTGGTGTGAGGCTCAATCTCATGACCCTGAGATCATGACAGGGTCATGACAGACCGAAATCGAGACGTCAGAAGTTCAGCCAACTGAGCCACCCAGGTGCTCCAGGACAAAGTTATTTTTGTAACCAGCTACCTTGATTTACTTTAGTTCTTTCTCATAATTTTCTGTTGATGTTCTTGCGTTTTTCAGGAATTCATATCAATGCAGGAGATAATAATTTGGCCTCTTCCTTTATAATATATGTACCTTATCTTTATGCTTTTCTTGTCTAATTGCCCATCCAGAATTCTGTAAGATGAGAGTGGGAAAGCCTGCATTGTTCCTGACATTAACAGCAAGACTTATACGGCTTCACCATTAAGCTTGATGCTTGCTGTTGGTTTGAGATATATATTATTTATTGCATTAAAGTGGTATCCATTTCTTCTTTCTTCAGAAAGTGTTATTGCTAAAAATGGATCTTGATTTATCAAATGCCCTCTGAGCATCAACAGTGATGAGCATACGTTTGTTTTTGGTTTTGTTTCTGTTTTGTTTGTTTGACCTTTGACCTGTATATCCATCATAGGTTTGGGGTAACAAACAACACAAACTCCTTTTAGTTTATTTAGTTTAGTTTAGCTAATTTAAGCAGAAAAAGAGTTTCTTGGAAGGGTGGATATGAAAGCAGCTCATAGAACAGTCAGAAAAGCTTCAGAATCAGACTTGGGACATCAAAGAAAGTACCTAGCCAGGGACCTGCTCCAGAAAATGCTACTTAAGATGGCACCATCGATGACGCTGGACAGGCTACTGCCACCAAGACTGGCACCACCATTTGACAGTAACAGCCACACTGCTGGACTCTTGGTTCAGCCATAGCCACTCTGAATAATCTTGAATAATATCTGATTGTCCTTGAACTTTTGCTATCATGCCTTCAAAATCCTAAGCCCAAAGTGAAAGCATCCATCAGTTGGACTAGATCCTAGTTCTGGTCAGAAGCTGCTCGGTCATAAGGAAAGAACCTTATTGCCCGACAGCCGCCCTCATGGGAGACCAAACTGCTTCCCCTCTATCTTGAGATTTCCTCCAAAAGGAGCACCACTGAATGCTGGGGGGCCAGAAATGGCAAATGCCCACTGTAACCTACTCCTGTGATGCACCATATTGGTAGCATCAAGTGCATTGCTTTGTCTGCTTGCTAACATTTCATACAATTTTGATACCTGTTTTTATAAGAAAGCCAGCTTGCAGGCCAGGTGTGTGCTCAGTATCCTTGTCAGGTTTCCGTTTTACCAGCTCTTTAAACACAACTGTGAAGTGTCCATCTTTTCTTTAGGTCAGGACCTGTTTAAATGATGTGTTTTCAAAAGGTTATAAAATTCACCTAATTTGCTCTCTGGTTCTGGTACAGCAGGCAGTTCTTTGAAATATTTTGTAATTTTCATCCATGAATTTTGATGTGTCTAAATTTTCTTTCTCTTTTTGAATTAATTTTCAGTCATTTTATCGTGTTAGAAAATCACCCATGTTTTCCAGTGTACTGGAAAAACCTTACAATGAATTATCTTATGGTTTTATTTTCTTTTTATCTCAGGGCCATTGAAGCAAGTTAACTCTATTCCTCAGTTTGTGACTCTGTCATCATTGGTGTGGTGATGGCCCCCCTGCTCCCTCCGCATTTCTTCTCTCCAAGGCCGGACACTAAGATTCAAGACTGTAGCCGACGCTGCTGGTGCCCTGCCCAGAACTGGTGGGGTCCTTTTTGCCTTTTCTGTGTGCCCATCCCCAGCTGGGTACTTTACTTCAAATGGCTGCAGCTGTGACTGTCTTCTGGCACTTGCTTTTGGGCTACTGCCACGGGCTCCTCTGCTCACACAGAAAGCTGGAAGTGCCTAGGGTTTATGTTTTCTGGACTGGCCCTTAGCCAATAACAGTTGGGTGCGGGAGTGGGGAAGCCAGCTTCCCTGCCTCCAGTCATGACAAGTTGTGAGGTGGAATATTCCAGAACGCCTTCCAGGATTAGGCCAAAGATACTCTTCCTGGGACCTTGCCCCTAATCCCATCCTTCCTTGACTTCTTCCTTTTCCATGACCCGCTCCCCTCACCTCTGTATGAGTTTCTTCTAAGAGCTCTTCCTGAATAAATCATTTCACAGGAATTCTCACCTCAGGCTCTGGTGCTGAGGAACTGGTCTAGGACAAGGATGATTTAACTTATTTCCAGCCCAGACTGATTGGCATCCCATCTGAAGAATTGCACTCTAGCACTCAGACATTGTCCTAGGGATGCAAATGAGATCCTGTGAGATTACAGAAGATGAAGCCAATAATTCAATTGGGAGGAGATAATAAGCACTTCGTTTAGAAAGTACTGGTCAGACTGGGTTTTTAGGGATGGATAGGAGTTGGCCAGATAGGAAATATAATGTGGGGATAGGATGTTACAAAGAGAAGTAAAATGGACAAAAATTTATAATCATAAATAACATGTAGTTCTTATACTTTAGGAATTCAAAACCTAGTGAGTGAACATGGGAAGCCAAACAGGTCTCAGAGAAACTGTAATGCAAGGGATAAATAAGGGCTAGAACAAATAGGATGTTGTTATTTTTGCCTCAGAGAATGAGCTGGTTCAAAAGAGTGAAAATGAATTTTCTAGGCAGAGGGGGAGTAAGGGAACCCCAAGAAGAAAGAATCACATGTACAATGATGCAGTGACATGGAAAGGTTTGGTATGTCAAGGAAACTCAAGTTCAAGGTAGCTCTACAGACTTGGAAATACATGATAAAAGAAAAAATATGTCCTTTTCACTTATTTCCTTTTAAAAGGAAAAGTCTCCCGATGCCTGAGTGGCTCAGTCAATTAAGTGTCCAACTTTGGCTCAGGTCATGGTCTCCCGGTCCATGGGTTCAAGCCCCACATTGGGCTCTGTGCTGCCCAATCACCAGAACTAGAGAGTAAATTGAGCCTGGAGTCTGCTTAGGATTCTGTGTCTCCCTCCCTCACTGCCTCCCCTGGTCATGCTCTGTTTCTCAAAAATAAATAAAAATAAAAGAAGTCTCAGCATAGTGTTAGTATGTTTATAAACTGCTCTGACACTTGCTAATCTCTCTCTCTCTTAAAGTTTATTTATTTATTTTGAGAGAGAGAGAGAGAGAGAGAGAGAGAGAGAGAGAGAGATGTAGGAGGGGCAGAGAGAGGGAGAGAGAATCCCAAGCAAGCTCCATGCCATCAGCACAGAGCTCAACGCGGGGCTCAAGAACCGCAAGATCATGACCTGAGCTGAAGTCAAACACTTAATCCGCTGAGCCACTCAGGCGCCCCTCTCTCTTTTAAAACACCAATGGAACAGGACTCCAGTCCAGAACCTTAAGTTAGGATAGTTTGTAGTTTACATCCTTCATGCTCTCTGAGAACCTTGCCACTCCCCAGTGAGAGGTAGAATCTATGCCCCTCCCTTTGGAAGTTTGGTGGGCGTTTATGACTATCTTGAGTAGCAGAATACAGCAGTGACACTATGTGACTTCTGAGGCCTGATCATGAAGCACAATATCCATTTTGTCTCTCTGGCTCTCTCTTAGGATATTTACTTTTGGAACCCATGTCGTGAAGAAGCCCAGGCCACACCCAGAGGCCCACATGGAACCAAGCCCAAAGTCCTGAGCCCCAGGCCCTGGCTGAGCTCCAGGTGACGAGCACCAACATGCCAGCCATGCGAATGTGCAATCCTGGAAATGGGTAATCCTCCCACTGATGCCTGTACAGCAGAGCGAAGTCTTCCCTGCCAAGCCCCGCCCAGGCTGCAGACTCATGGACAAAATAAATTATTGGGTTGTTTTAACCCATTAAGTTGTGAGGTAATTTGTTACTTACAATTGGGTAACCAAACAAGTTATCTATGTAGATTTTAATTACATTGTTCTGTTTTCCTCTATTCATTCTTACATTTGCCCTCTATTTATAGCAACACTGATTATCTTCTTGCTATCGTGATACGAAATTTCGAAATACATTTATCCCTTGAATGTGAGCTAGACTTTGTGACTCATTTCCAACGAAAAAAGTGTGGAA
>NC_043707.1:16810647-16827801 GCF_006229205.1 Suricata suricatta
ACAGAGAGATTTATTATAAGTAATTGGCTCACATGATTACGTACATTAACAAGGCCCAAGATTTGCAGTCATCAAGCTAGAAACCCAAGAGAATCAATGGCCACTCAAGGCCAGCAGGAGAAGCCAATCCTTTTGCTCAGTCCAAAGACGGGGCGGGGGGGGGGGACACAATATCCCACCTCATTCAGTCAGGCATGGGGAATTTCCTTTTAATCGAGGGAAGGTTGACCTTTTTATTCAGGCCTTCAACTGATTGGATGTGGCCCATCCAAATCAGGGAGAACAATCTGTTAATTTAAATGTTACCTTCATCCAAAAACACCCAGAATAGTGCTTGACCAAATATTTGGGTGTCCCATGACCCTAACAGGTTGACACATAAAGTTTAACATCAAACCCCAATACAATGTGGTGAAGAAGGCACTTCACCTCCATGGTATTCTTCACTAAAAACCATACATCTGGTCTAACCATAAGGAAACACTTCATATAAACCCAAATGTAGGCACATCTACAAAATCACAGACCAATACTTTTCAAAAATGCCAAGGTCAGTAAAATTAAAGACTGAGAAACTGTCAAAAACCAAAAGACTCTAAGAAGATATTACACCTAAATGTATCAAGGTACCCAGATTAGATCCTGGAATATGAAAAGGTTTTCATGGAAAGCCTGATGGAATTCAAATAAAACCTGGACTTGAGCTATACCAATGCTAACTTCTTAGTTTTAACAAATGTATCATGGTTACATGAGATGTTCATCTTTAGGAGGGTGGGCACTGGGTGATTTTATAGAGGAATTCTGTACTCTCTGAAACTCTCTGTATGTGTAAAATTATTCCAATGTAAAAAAAAGTGTATTAAAATGCATTTAAGTTAAAAAGGGGGAAGTAGATGGAAAAAATAATATTGAATAATCAATTTTTTTTTGTAAGGAAGGCTTGAGAATGGTATAGGAAATAAGAATCTGTCTGTGAGAGAGATTACCTCTGGACATATGGAGCAGAAATTGATGCACTTGCTTGGTACAAAGGGCTCCCAGAGGGGCTCTCTGCTTCCAGGTCTCTGAGATCTCCATCGGAATGGAGGGGGAGTCTGATCCTTACCCATGTGACCTAGGACAGAGGCCAGAAGTCCTCCTGAGAAACGGTAAGACCATCAAAGACCGGAGTCAGGAACAGTGGAATAGAGACCCTAGGGGGAGTTGTAGACTGCCCGAGTGACACCAGAACACTCTGGAAAAGTGAAGAAGCAATCCTCTAACTTGTTTGCCAAAATCAGAGAATTGTGAGATCCATTTCAGTGTAAACTCTCAACTAATATTGGAGAGCTCACTGTGGTAGGCACCTGTTCAAGATTTTGGGGATGAACGGATGCAACAGTGAAAATACAAAGTGTTTTCCATTCCAGAGGGAAAATAAGCAAATAAACAAATATATAATTTCAGCTACCAATAATTGCTTTGAAAGAAAACTAAAACCTAGTAAGTAGATAGGGAGTGAGGGGAGTTCTCTCCCAGGAGGGGCATTTGAACAGAGAGCTGAATAAAGCAAGGGGACACACAGCTATGGAAAATTTGGGGAAGACTATTCCAGACGGAGGACGAGGTAGAGCAAAAACCCTGAACTGAGGATGTGCTTGGCGTGTTTGAGGAAGAGCAGGAGGTCAGGGTGGCTGCAAGGAATTGAGCAAATCAGAAACTGGCCAAAGACGTGTTGGAGGGGATGGGCAAGAGGTCAGATAAGGTGGGACCTATGGCCATTTGGAGGAGGAACTCTTTAGATTTAAATTCTCACAAAAATGGAGAAGATGCTATCAGTTATAATTCGATATAATTTAACTGGTGATGTGTAATTGTTCACATGATTCAGAAGTTTGGAAATTCAAGGACAGAGGGATTTCTAGAAAAATTTGCAGATTAAACATATAAATTTTCCTCCGCTCCCTACCAAACCATTACTGAGATGGGAGTAAAAGTAAAATCCACAAAAGAGAGATCAGAGAAGACAGAATCCAGTTGATGAAAGATCGCATGAATCAAGTTCTGATCAGAACAGAAGCTACTCTATGAATTTTGAGAAGGTGGGGGGATTTTGAGGCTTACTCCGTCGCTGGAAAGCTGGGAAATGAAGGGCACCAAGCCACTGCGATCAGTCTCAGCCTGCAGCACCACAGTGAGAGAATCCCAGGAATGACCTAGAAGCTCTGTGCGTTCCCAAAGGCAAGACAAGGTATAGAGTAAGGCGAGTGAGGCAATTGCCTTGGACACAAACTTTAAGAGGGTATCAAAACACTATGTATTAGCATTCTCTAGAGAAACAGACCAACAGACAGATAGATGATAGATAGATAGATAGATAGATAGATAGATAGATAGATAAAGATTTATTCTAGGAATTGGCTCATATGGTTATGGAGGCTGAGAAGTCCCACAATCTGCTGTCTGCAAGCTAGAGAATCAGGAAAGCTGGTGGTATAATTGAGTCCAAATCCCTCAGAATCACAAAGCCAATGGTGTTAACAACCAGAGGTGCCAATGTCTGAGACCAGGATAAAAGAAATGTCCCAGCTCCAGTAAAAAAAAAATCGATTTCATCCTTCCACATTTTTGTTCTATTCAGGCCCTCAGTGGATTGGATGGTGCCCACCTCCCTTGGTGAATGCCATCTGTTTTAGGTAGTCCACTGATTGATATCTCTTCCAAAAAAGCCTCATAGACACATCCGGAAATAATGTTTTACCAGCTACCTGGGCATCCCTGAGCCCAGTCAAGTGGACGCATAAATAAGCCATCACAATTCACTTCTCCAAATAAAGAACATTTTAATGCAATATTTAGAAAGAACAAGCTTGAGGGGGCGGGGGAATCCAGGATGAACAAAAGGTCAAAATTATAAATAAAAACAGACTCTGACCCTGCCCTTGGAAGACCCTGCCTCTCTTACCTCTTACCCTAAACCCCAGCCCTGCTCAAGAGCTCAGGGAGGACCCACTGTCTTCTCCACTATCCACGGCACTAAAATAAGTGACTTTAGTAGTTTGCAAGGAAGCTAATGAGATCTTCAGTTCCCACTGTTTGCTCTTCTGTCTGCCCACAGCTGAAAACAGAAAATAACAATATTTCTTTTATCTTCCAAATTCTTTATGAGCACCTCACATTACCAAACTCTGAGAAAGAGATTCTTAGAAGTATTATTCTTGGCTTCCTCCCTATGATGCAGAAGAGGGAGATAAAGCTGTCAAATTAGTAACAGATAATCCAGCAGAGAGACGTCAAGAAGTTTCAAAAGCTGGGAATCAGTTGAAGATACTAACAGAACTGAGAAATATAATATTAAATACTTGCAGAGAAGAAGAAAACAACAAGAGAACCAATCAGTGGTATCTCAAATATGTGAGGGTTATGGGCTGGATTCTGTCCCCCTACAAAAGTCATATGTTAAAGTCCTAACCCTCAAAACTTCAGAATGTGACTGTATTTGGAGGTAGTCTTGAGAGAGGTGATTCAGTTCAAATGAAGTCATTACAGGGGGCCCTAATCCAACAGGCTGATGTCCTTATACAAAGAAGAGGTTAGGGTATAGATGCGCACAGAAGGGAGACACAGGGAAAAGATAACCATGGACACTCAAGGCGAGAGGATTCAGAACAAATCAATCCTGCCAAAATTTTGATCTTGGAGTTCGAGTCTCCAAAACTATGACAAAACGTATTTCTGTTGTTTAAACTGCCAGTCTATGTTAGTTTGCCATAGCAGCTTTAGCAAACAAATACACTCAGAAATTAGAGGCATTAGCTCCAGCAAAAGATGGGGTAAGGCATGGGGCTCAACAGAGGGAACGCACTCAAAAGTCTAACAGTTGACCTTGAACAATATGGAGTTCAATTGTTTGGGTCCACTTCTATGTGGATTTTTTCCCATAAATGCAGCGCAGTACTATAAAATGTATTTTCTCTAATAATTTTCTTTTTAAAATTTTTTAACATTTATTTTTGAAAGACGAAAGAGAGAGAGAGAGGGAGAGAGAGAGTATGCACACGTGGGGGAAGGGCAGAGAGAGAGGGAGACACAGAATCTGAAGCAGGTTCCAGGCTCTGAGTTGTCAGCATAGAGCCCAACGCAGGGCTCAAACCCACAAACCATGAGATCATAACCTGAGCTGAAGTAGGACGCTTAACTGACTGAGCCACCCAGGTGCCCCATCCTCTTATAATTTTCTTAATAACATTTTCTTTTGTCTAGCTTACTTTATTATAAGAATATGCTACATAATACATATAACATACAAAAATATGTGTGTGTAAATCAACTGCTTTTATTATTGGTAAGGCTTCCAGTCAACAGTAGGCTATTTGTAGTTACATTTTTGGGGAGCCAAAAGTAATATGCAGATTTTCAATTGTGTGTGGGTTGGTACCCCTTACCCTTGCATTGTTCAACTATTCTGAACTTTTGTGAAACCTTGGTAACCAAGGGAAAGATTACCACCAAAAGACTAAGACACTATCTCCAACTCAGCCCATTTCTATCATTTGGTCCCAGACTGACACAGATGACAGTTGGCAGGAAATTGGCATTCTTTTCTAGAGACACAGACAGGGCTTGATAAAAGACAGTGACATTTGGGGCCTGAAACAAACAGCTGAATCCATCTGAAAATCTTACACTGAAGCCTTTTTAGTTAAAAAGTCACACCTCACATCCACAACTTTTCAATACCCCACCGTTAAAGATGAATAATCAGCTCAAAATCATCAAACATTTGAGGAAACCCCTTAACTTTGAAAGACAGGCAGAACAAGCAAATGAGGAGGAGGAGAAGGAGGAGAAGGAGGGGAAACTTGTAGGACATTGAGACAAAGGGAAGAGCTGAAGAAAATTTATTTATTAAAAATTATACTTAGCATGTTTGAAAAGATAAGAAAGTATATTGCATCTATAAAATAATGACATTAGTTTTTTAAAAAGAAAGAATATAGATGGCTTTTAAAAATTAAAGTTGCAATAGAAGAAATTTAAAATTTAACAAAAGTGTTGAAAGATAAAATTGCAGAAATCTAAAAAGTAGAATTTTTGAAAAATTAATGAAATTAGAGAAATAATTCACTATAGTTCAATAATCACCTGGGCAGTTCTAGAAATAGACAGTAATTTCCACCAGGAAGTAACAGAAGACAATGTCCAGGAATGAAGAACATAAGCATCTAGATTAAAAATATCCAGCACCATGTATTTGGAGAAAAAAAAATCCTTACCAGGGCATATACTTGGGAAATTTTAGGACACCAAGAACAAAAATATCTTAAAAACTTTCATAAAGGAGGGGTGCCTGGGTGGCTCAGTCAGTTAAGTGCCCGACTTCGGCTCAGGTCATGATCTCACAGTTTGTGGGTATGGCCTTGCACAAGGCTTTGTGTGGACAGCTCAGAGCCTGGAGCCTGTCTCTGGATTCTGTGTCTCCCTTGCTCTCTGCCCCTCCCCTCTCTAAAATAAATAAAAAACATTAAAAAAAACTTTCACAAAGAAAAAAGGCTACAGTGTCACAAAGAAAGAAAGAGGAAAAAAGTGGAAATCAGAATCTTATTAGTTTTTCAAAAGCAGTACAAGAAGCTAAACATGATGAACTGATGCCTTCACACTAATGAGGGATCATTATTATCAATCTAGAATTCTTTCCCAGAAAAATTATCTCAATCAAGTGCAAGGATGGAATAAAGGTGTTTTCACTCAATGCCTCAAAAAAGGTACTTCTCCTGGCTGCTTTGTCAGGAGGCTATTGGAAAATATAGTCAACCAAAATGAAGGATTAAACGATAAGAACTAATTAGATAACCTGGACACAGGGAGAGACTAAAGAAGATTTCAGAATGCTTAGAGAAAAAAATCTCAGTTCAGACTGAATAAGATTACAAAAAGGCTCCAGGAAAGAAGTATCTAAGGGTGACTAAAAGGGAAACCATGTGGCTGACTACATTAAAAAAATTATTTTTTTAGTGAGGTTTTGCAATTCTGTTGGAGAGTTTAGGAAGAGTTAGAGACAGTGACATAGAAAACGAAGCAAACAAAAACAAGAAACCACAACAACTCCAAGAAAAACACAAAAGTTGACCAAGAGAGGAAATTTAATCATAGCACACCACACAATCAGTGTGGAATAATATTTATATAGCCCAAATAACATAAAACACTAAAGTAAATAAAAACTGTGTAGAAAAACCCTGTGAGAGGGTTCAAGAAGTGCATGGTCCTATGAAAGTACTAAATCCTTTTCTACACTGTGGCTGTTGCTGCTAGCTGCCCACCTACTTTTCTCCTCTAGGATTTACCAACAGAACTCAGATTTTGTTTGGAGCAGCAATGTACCCAGCGTAAAAATTCCATCTTCACCTCCCCTGCATCCAGGAGTAACTAGACTCAGTTCTAATGACTGAAACGGAACAGAAGTCTATAGAGATTTCTGGGAAAGTTTTTCTTTTCTATTCTATGTGCTATCCCTTCCATCTTGTCACTTGCCTCTTCTTCCTCCCGGGAAGGTAGATTCTAGACCTAGGGAGGCAGCAGCCATGTGTGACTCTGACAAGCTAGGATGGTGAAGCCAAAGAAAACAGGAGACTGATGTCTTTGAGCAATTGCATTGACCTCTGGACACTAGTAACACACAAGCAGAAAATGGAACTAAAAAACAAAACTAGCAACACCAAAACCCATCAAATACCTGGAAATAAATCTGACAAAGATATGTAAGACCTTATGCTGAAATCTACAAAATATTGCTAAAAGAAAATTTTTAAATATGAATAAATGAAATATTAATAAATCTTCATGGTGAGAACACTCAATATTAGAGAGACAATGTTGTAATGCCAGGTCTCATGAAAATTGGTCTATGGATACAAAGTGTTGCCCATCAAACTCACAGGAAGGATTTTTTTGTAGAATTTGACAAGCTAATTCTAAACTTAATAAGGACATGCTGGGGCATCTGGCTGGCTTAGCCAGTGGAGCGTGTGACTAGTTTTTTTTTTTTTTTAGGAGGCTTGTTTCACTTAGAGTAGAGCCTGTGACTCTTGATCCCAAGGTTATGAGTTCAAGTCCCATCTGAGTATAGGGATTACTTAAAAATAAAATCTAAAAAAAAAAGGACATGCAAAAGACCTAGAATAACCAAAGCAATCTTGAAGAATGAAGACTTATACTACCAAACATTAAGATTTTATACAAATAACATATATTTATTATTTTTGCTGAAATCTCCTTTTTATTATGTTTACTTCCATTTTTCTTAAATGTTTATCTATTTTGCTAGAGCACAGGTGTGTGTGAGAGGAGGCAAGAAACAGAGGGAGTGAGAGAATTACAAGTAGGCTCCACACTGTCAGCACAGAATCCAACACAGGGCTCAGTCTCATGAACCAAAAGATCAGGACCTGAGTGGAAATCAAGAGTCAAAATGCTTAACCAGATGAGCCACCCAGGTGTCCCTCCTTCCACTTTCTTTGGATTTAATTTGCTTTTCTTATTTAGACTCTTGAGGTGTAAGCTTAGATCACTGATTTTCAAATACGCTTTTAAAAAATTTTTAACTTTTAATTTTGAAATAATTATACTCACAAGGCTCCCAAGGAATTGCAACACTAGTCACAGAGTTTTTGAACCCTTCACCCAGCTTCTACCTTTGAGAACATCTTAAATAACTAAGGTACAATATCAAAACCAGGAAACTGACATTAGCATAGCATAGCAACTAGACTACAGATCATATTTCGTTTTCACCACTTTATTTCTTAAATTTTATTTATTTAAGTAATCTCTACACTCAAAATGGGACTCAAACTCATAACCCTGAGATCAAGAGTCACATGCTCTTCTGACTGAACCAACCAGGAGCCCCTGTTTTTATCACTTTTAAGATACACTTGTGTGTGAGAAGGGGACATCGTGCAGTTTGGTCAAATGTATAGATTCATGTAATTGCACACAATCAAGATACAGAATTGGATACACAAGATACATAAAGCAACTCCCCCCGACTGCCCACGCTATTGTCCCACTCACCCTCTCCTACCCCCAATCCTGTCCCTTAGCAACCATCAATCTGTTCTCCATTATCCCCCCACAGCTTTGCCAATTTGAGACTGTTAAATAGATGGAATCATATAGTATGTTACCTTCTGAAATTAGCTTTTTTTTAAACTAAAAAAATTTGAGTATAGTTGATGTACAATGTTACATGAAAGTTACTTTTTTGTACTAAGCACAATGCCCTTAGATCTAGCCAAGTTGTTACATCAATATTCATTCTTTTTTTTATTGCTGAGTGGTATTCCACTGTATGTATGTATCACAGTTTGTCTATTCACGTACTAAAGATCTTTGGGATATTCCCAGTTTTAGGCTTTTACTAATAAAGCTGTTATAAACATTTATATAGAGGTATTTGTCTGAAAAATACCTTCACTCCTCTGGAAAACAATGTCCAAGGTCCTGATTGCTGGGCTTGATGGTAAATGCATGTGTGGCTTTATAAAAAGCTGCCAAACTATTTTCCAGAGTTCCAGTTTACATTTCCACCAGCCAGGTATGAGATCCAGTTTCTCTGTGTCCTTGTCAAAAAATATTATTTTTAAATATATGCATTAGAGTTATAAATTTCCACCTGAGCCTTGCTTTACTTGCATCCTCTAAACTCAGCTGTTTTAGCCACTGTCAAACAGGGTTTCTAATACTCAGACCAGAATGAAATCTTAGTTAGTTGTGTCCCACACAACTCCAGGGGGGCACCATTGACATCATGGTCTAGAGGTTTGGAAAACAAAATTTAAAAGCTTCTATTGGATATCCTGAATTCAGCTAGGGAAAACAAACGTGGAGAATGCCTGCTATCTCTTCAAATATGTTTTAACTTTAACTTCAAAAACGTTTTTAAATTTTTGCTTACTTCTATCATATTTTAACGAAAACTCACTGGCTAAATGGGATAAGGAAAACTATCTATATATCAAGAAGTATATGTAACACTATGCAGCTATTAAAAAGAAGATACTCTTTGTGTATTTACATGGAAACATTACCATAATTTGTAGTTAAGTGAAAACAAAAGATTACAGAAAAATATAAACTCACTTATGTTATATAAATCACTTTCTATATTTATATAATAATTTTTAAGTCTGAAGGAATATACAAAATAGTTAATAATGAAGTGGCATTCTGGGATAAGTGGTTATCAAGCACAATTTTCATTTTTCTGTATTGCTGAATATTTTTACAATGATTAATGTTATGAAATATATTGTAAGTACTTTTCAATTTTTTATTTAAAATTTTTAATTTTTTTTGGTTTTGAAAGCCAGTATGAATGGGGGAGGGGCAGAGAGAGAGAGGGGGGGACAGAGGATCTGAAGTGGGCTTTGCACTGACAGCAGCGAGTCTGATATGAAGCTCAAACTCACAAACCACAACATCATGACCTGAGTCAAAGATGCTCAACAGACTGAGCCACCCAGGTGCCCCATTTCAATTTTTTAAAGAAAAGAGATACCTGAGAAAACAATAATAGCTATTGAAAAAGCAAACTCCCTGGGGGCCTGGGGGCCTCAGTTGGTTAAGCACCGGACTCTTGGTTTTGTCTCTGGTCATGATCTCACTGTTCATGAGCTCAAGCCCCACATTGGGCTCTGCACTGGTAGTACAGAGTCTTCTTGGAATTCTCTCCCTCCCTCTGTCTCTGCCCCTCCCCTGCTCATGCTGTCTCTATTTCTCTCAAAATAAATAAATAAACTTAAAAAAGTCAAACTCCCTCTTGAGAATCTAAATTAATTATTTGCTAAATTATTATTTGCTACTTGACAGCATTGTGAATATCAATCAATTGTTGAGTAAGCTATTGATCAAACCATGAAACAACAGATCATCCGTTTCATTGCAGATGAAAAACTGCCCATATTTTATCAATGAACGCATTGCTAACTACTTATTTTCTAAACCTTTTATTATAAAATTTCTCAAACATAGAAAAAAGCTGAAAGAATAATAACATTAAACATCCATTCTTCTTTTTCTGTCAATGCAAATAGACCAAACTGTCTCTTATCAGCCCATTTAACCCTCCGGCCTGCAGCTAGCTGGGCATTTCCCTTGCCTAAGACAACACAGTTCTCTCCAGGCATAGCCTTCTAGAGCTAGGCGAGCCAACCAGAACCCAAATTATAACTGATTTTATTGTTTTATTGACTCATTTATTCATAAAATACATATTGAGATTCTGTTGTGTGCCAGGCACTGCTCTGCACACTGAGGATAAAGTAAATAAAACATGCAAAAATACCTGCTCTTAAGAGCTTAAATTCTAATGGAAAAAGACAGACACAAACAAGTAACATACACAGTGTGTCCAGTGAAAATTGGAGCTATGGACAAAAATAAAGCAGGAAAGGGGAACAGTACATTGGAGGTTGCAATGTAAATAGAGTGATCACCAAAGTCTTGCTGGGAAGCTGACTTTTGAACAGAGATCTGAAGGAGGTGAAATAGTAAGCTAGACAAAAATGAGGAAGAAGAGTGTTCTAGGCAGAGGGTATCACAACAAAAGACCTTGAGAAAGGAATATACATACCCAGGTGTGTTTGAGAAATAGCCAGGTGGCCAACATGGGACCAGTAAATGAAGGGCAAGTATAGGATATGAGGGTTAGACTGGTAACTGGTTTAGTGGTACTAAACCACGTAGAGCTCCAGAACAGACCATATGGTAGGGCATAAAACAACTCCCAATTTGGTTAAAGGGTTGGAATTATACATTGTACATTCTCTGACCATAGTTGAGTAAAATCAGAAGTCAGTAACAGAAAGAAAATGTGGGAAATTCACCAGCATGTGGAAACTAAATAAGATATTCCTAATTAACCAATGGCCAAAGAAGAAACACCAAGGGAAATTAGAAAATACTTTGTGATGGAAAAAAAGAAAGAAAGAAAATACTTAGAGATGAGTGAAAATGAAGATACAACATATCAAAATAAATTGTAGCTCAAGCAGTTTTTAGAGGGAAATTTATAGCTGAAAATATCTACATTAAGAAAAAAAGTCTCAAGTCAGCAACCTAATCATCAACTGGAGAAACAAGAGAAGGAAGAGCAAACTGAATTGCAAGATCATGACCTGAGCCAAAGTGGGACCTTCAACCGACTGAGCCATCCAGGTACCCCAGAATCATTATTAACTTCATGTGTCAACTTGACTGGGGTAACGGATGTCCATACAGCTGGTAAAATATTATTTCTGAGTACTTCTACAAAGGTGTTTCTGCAAGAGATTGCCATTTCAGGTAGTGGAATGAGTAAAGATCACCCTCACCAATGTGGGCAGGCACCATCTAATCAATTGAGAACTGAAAGAACAGAAGAAAAAGGCAGAGAAAAGGCAAATTCCTCTTTCTTCTTGAGCTGGGATGTCCATCTTCTCTGCCTTCTTGTTTAGGGTCCCATGCTGTAAACAAGAGTTCTTTTTGCAGTCAATTCAGTGCCGTGTTTTTCACATTTTCATACTTTTGTTGGTAATTTTGTTGTTTAAAATCACTCCCAAGTATAGTATTAACATGTTGCCCAGTATTCATAAGCACAAAAAAGCAGTAATGAGCCTTTTAGAGAAAATATATGTGTTAGGTAAGTTTCATTTATGCATGAGTTATAGTGCTATTTGCTGTAAGTTCAATGTTTATGACTTAATAATATATAAAATCATATATATTAAATATGGTATCTTTAAACAGAAATACACATTTTAAAATTATGTATTAATCAGCTGATTAATATGTTATGATCAGAAACTTGCAAGAGCCTAACTTTACATTTTGCTTGGGAACAATAGTTCAGTATCTGCTAATTCAATGTTTGTAGCAACTTTATGGAACATAACTATCGCAAGGAAAAATATCAAGAATCGACTGTACGTTTCTAGTTTTAAAGGCAATCTGACTGTGATATCTCTCAACCGTACAACCGAATAACATGGTTGGAGTAGGTCACTATCACTGTTTCACCCTTCTTACTGTATCCATTTAAAAGCTGCAAGTGCATCTGGGAAAGCAACTTCCCCCCAGAGACCTCCTGCATAAAAGGCAAAACCCACAACTGCTGCTGTCCGCGGTGCTGACCGTATAAATCCAGTTTCTTGGAAGACTTTTCATCCATTAGCCAAAATGCTCGCTAAACTGTCTCCAGGGGAAGGTTCTCATTGGCTGTCTTGGGAAGCATGCCCTTTCCTGAGCCAATGTGGCCACAGAGAGAAATGCTTTGATTGGTGTGGAGGTTATGTCTCCTACCAGTGTCACATTGGCTAAGGTAGGAATTGACATTTCCCTAAAAGAAAATGTAAGCTCTGTTGCCAGTAGAAAGTGGAATGGATCCCACACAGGTAAGAGAAACAGATTCCATCAAGAACTCACTGTGATAGTCATCTCCTGTATGCTTTCAACAGCCCCCCTCATCATTACAAGTAATCTGTTTATGTCTTTTAATCTTTAAAGAATCTTATTAATGAAAGAATGTTTTTTTACTCTAGTAAAATGATGCTAACTTTTGTCAGAAGCAGAAGAAAGTTTGGAGTTTCTTTGGAGGAAGAAAGTGTCCTAGAAAATGGATGTAGACAAATTTGCATTTCTCTAATATTACAACAACTGATGTTCTTGCCCCTAGCTAAGAGTACACACAGAAATAGTACATTGATGATTGGAAACTACGGTCTGGTTAATAAATAAGAATAATCTTATATCTTCATTAGCCCAGCAGGTCATAGAAGACCTTGCTAATAATACCCTGGAACTCTACCATCCTGTTACATGGTATGCAGATGAGCCTGGAAGTTTGAGTACCACTGACTCTACACCTGATTCATATCAGTGCTGTAGGTTCTGTGGAGATAATTTAGTGAAATTTGGACCTTACTGAGATAGCTAAAGAGGTCTGGGATCAAGGGCAGTCTACCTTTTGCAAGAATTAAAATTCCCTTTTCCCTTTTAGTAACACAGGGCTCTCAGTAGGGTCATCTAGCATAGAAGAATGTTCCCCAGAAGATTTGTAGATCCTTCATTTGGGACTGGATATGGAATACACTCACTTTGATACAAAAAAATGGCATCACTCCATCCAAATGGGAAGATAGTGCTTTTATCCTCTATATCATCTGAGAGTCTTCTGGTTCCTATTGAAAGAAATTGAACTCAAAATGTTAGAAGCACAATAGAAATTTTATTAGTCCAACTGACTAACAAGTCTAGCATATATAACCAGTTTAAAGTAGTCCTGGGTCCAGAGACATTTTATCTTCAGGGTTGGACTCCTTTCCATCTCTTAGCTCTGTTTTTCTTTGTATTGGCTTCACTCCCAAGCTCCATGTGATACTCCCTACAGCTCCTAGATCACACAGTCCTTTCTACTAGTAACCCCCACCCCTGCAATCTTCCTTTCTGCAATCTTCCAGAAAATACCCTTGGTGGGCATGACTTATATCAGTTTTAATTGTGGCCCATGCCTACTCCAGAACAAAACACTAAGACCTGAGTGATAAGATAAGCTAATTGCCTAGACCTAGAACCAGAAATGGGATCAACCCACCTTGAACCACATGGACTAGGAAAGGGGGATGAATGGTTCTCCAAAGGAAACTCAGAGATGTCTCCAGAAAAAGAGGAAATAGATGTTGGTAGAGAAAAAGGAAAGGAAAGGAAACGTGACCACTACACCATTGTTTTTGGCAAAAAGTCTATGTACTTAGGGGACAGTATGAGTCTCATGTCATATTGATTTCTCCTAAGTGGCCTAGAAGTGGTACTATTGACGATATTGACAACAAAGGGGTGTGTGGTTCCTTTTAAGGTTCCTTTCTCACTCACTCTCACCACATTGTCTGAGAAATGCTCACCCACCTATAGTGATGGACCTCATCATATGCAAGAAACAACACAGAGGCCAATGAGAAAGAGTGGGCTGAATCAGAGTAAGACTGGTAGGAGATGAGGAAGGGTAATAACAGGAATCAGACAAGGAGACCCTTGTAGGTGACCATAGGGCTTTGGCTTCTGCTCTGGATTGATCGGGTTTAAACAGAGTGACATGATCTGACTCTAACTTAATAGTATCCCTTTGGCTACTATTGATGATAGGACTGTAGAAGGGTCAGTTAGGAGAACATGGCAATGATCCAAATGAGATATAGTAACAGATGGGAGCACAATGATGGCCCCAGCAGCTGTGAGAAATAGATTGTAGGTATGTTTTATAAATTCGGACGCTGATGCTTCCAGAGAGAAAGGAAATTGTGTATGGCCTAATCATGCTAGAACTTCAGAGACAAAACCACTCTGTACCCAAGATAGTTTTTACAACATGGATCAACCATACCTTATGCAAGCATCTTAATAGAAGGCTTGTTGCCCTGTGGCCCAGGAAATGTGGGGTGTTCTTACCATCTCAGATGTTGAACTGCCCTGGTCTCCAAGGACATTTTGTCATCCCTCATATGGGACCTGGGAAGATGAGGGTTGCTCCTGCTCACATGTAGCTTTGTGGGCAAGTGTGTAGGCTTTGTGGAAGAGCAGACTTAGATGCAAATCTTAGTTCTACCATTTACGAATAAATAAATGGTAAACTTAAACTCTCTGAGGCTCTGTCCCCACATCTAGAGAACTGGGGTAATAATACCTCAGTAACAAGAGGTGTGATGGCGTAGTGGGAAAACAAAAGTCAGACTTGAATTCCTGAAAGAAACCAAATACAAAAGAGTGCATACTGTGTGACACCATTTATACAAAGCTTAAGAACAAAGAAAACTAATCTATTGTAATATAAATCAGAGCAATAGTTGCTTATGTGGGAATTGAGCAAAAACAGGCTGAGGGAACTTTCTTTCTCTTTTTAATTAAGTAGACTTCATTCTCAATGTGGGCTTGAACTCACAGCCCTGAGATCAAGAGCTGCATGCTCTACCAACTGAGCCAGCTAGGTGCCCTGGAACTTTCTATATAGAGAGAGAGAAATTTATAAATTTAAGTTGATTTTTTAAAATGTTTTTAATGTTAATTTATTTTTGGGAGAGAGAAAATGAGTTGGGTAGAGACAGAGAAAGAGAGGGAGACATAGAATCCAAAGCAGGCGTCAGGTTCTGGGCCGTCAGCACAGACAGAGCCCAATGCGGGGCTCAAACCCAGGAACAGTGAGCTCATGACCTGAGCTGAAATCGGATGCTCAGCCAAACGAGCAACCCAGAAGCCCCAAATTTAACTTGACTTTCCTTTTTTTAATGTTTATTTATTTTTGAGAGAGAGACAGCACAAGTAGGGAGGAGCAGAGAGAGAGAGAGAGAGAGAGAGACAGAGAGGGAGGGAGACAGAATCCCAAGCAGGCTCCAAGCTCTGAGCTGTCAGCACACAGCACAAAGCAGGGCTTGAACTCACAGGCCATGAGGTCATGACCTGAGATGAAGTCATATGCTTAACCAACTGAGCCACCCAGGTGCCCCTAACTTGATTCTTAAAAAGAAGCCAATCCAGCCTTAATTTATTCTGTCCTATAGTGACATAGACCTGATTTCAAGTGTTACCCCTGACTTCAACTAGCTTGCCATCTTTTAAAAACATTCTTATTATGAACAGCCAGATCAACACTGAACCATCCTGCACACATAGAAAACTGATTTGAGGATTAACACAACAATCTGCACAATGTGAGGAGAGAAAGTGGAGAAGTGGAAAGAGCCACAAGGACTGAACTAAAAAGGGAGAAAGGAGAGTTAAATTCCATGAAGAATCTATAAACAGGAGGATCACAGAGTCTGAAACTCTGTAGCTCAATAGGTGGCAGTGCTCTGGTGGGAAGGGCAAATCCCCAGGAGCAGAGTGAAGTCCGGGGTCGGTCAGCCTCACCGGGAGAGGCGATTCCCCTGCTGGGACAACATTTGGTAGAGGTTGTGTGCCCCTCTCCCCACAGGCAAAGGCTCCAGGGGACCCCGGAGAACAACCACATTCACAGGAGCTGGAAAACGGTCATTAAGGGTGAAGCCTGGTGCCAGATGTGTGTTGTGACTTACCATAAGCCCTGAAACGCTGCTGCTACATGATCACATGAGCTTTTTCTGGGGCAGGCTGGCACCCAGTCGCAGTCTCTGGGCAGCAGCAGCAGCACGGTTCCGAAAACATTCCTGGAGTGGTGGCACCTGGCCATTGCTCAGTGAGACCATCTTGCAGAGGGGCAGAACGGGTCAAGGCCGCAGTCGCTCAGAAGTAAGGGGTGGGAAAAACACCCGCATCTGAGATAAAACTCAGGAGGGAGGTGCCATCTGGCAACCTGATGGCTTGGTCACGGACAGTGTAAAAGCGGGGACTGGACGGAAACCAGAGACAAATAAGGGGTGTGCGGTTGCTGGTTGGGAAGAACACAGAGTTCTGACACTAGAGAATGGGTGGCTGGGTGACGCCATTTTCACCACTCGTGCACATGCCCATACACACCTACAGGTGCCCCAACAACCCACCCCAGTAAGCTCAACAGCGCAATCTAGTGGAGAGTGGAGCCATTACACTAAACCCCGCCCAACCGGACCAGGGACACAAGTCTCTCCACTTGCTTAGTTTACAGACTATAAAGTGCTTCATAGTTTGACTTCTAGGGGAAAATGATGTAATTTAAGTCATATTTCAGTCTGTTCGCTGGTCCATTTACTCAATTTTCTTTTTTTTCTCTTTCATTTTTTTCTTTTTCTTGAATACAGAAACATTTATTTTTATTTTCAATTTTTATTAAAATATTTTTCTTTACATTTTACTGTATTTTTTGCTTTTCATAAATTTTTCATATTCTACTTTACTTCCATCATTTCATTTTATTCTATTTCATTGTATTCATTTTTCAAAATTTAAAATATTTCTTTTTTCTTTTCCCCCTTTTTTCTCTAATCTATCAAGCCCCTTTCAACACACAGACCAAAACACACATAGTATCTAGCATCATTTATTTGATTTATGTATGTGTGTTGCTTTTAATTTCTTAATTTAAGTTTTTTACTTCATTAATTCCTTTACTTCATTCAAAATGATGAAACAAACGACTTTACCCCAAAAGAAAGAGAAGGAAGAAATGACAACCAGGGACTTAACCAA